>NW_010160544.1:0-1641 GCF_000695765.1 Mesitornis unicolor | reverse complement strand
GGTGTCCCAGTTCAAACCAGCTCAAACCAGTAAACACCAGTTAACACCAGTGGCCACCCCACAGCACCTGCAGGGGCTCCCAGTTCACACCAGTTTAAACCAGTAACCACCAGTGGCCTCCCCATAGCAACTGCAGGGGCTTCCAGTAACCACCAGTGACCCCTCCCAGTCCCTCCCAGTTCATCCCAGTGCTCCCAGTAACCCCTCCCAGTGCTCCCAGTCCCTCCCAGTTCCACCAGTGACCCCTCCCAGGCCCTCCCAGCTCAAGTGCCCCCCAGTCCCCCCCCCCATTCCCTCCCAGTTCATCCCAGTGCTCCCAGTAACCCCTTCCAGCCCCTCCCAGTTCATCCCAGTGCTCCCAGTCCCTCCCAGTGCTCCCAGCAACCCCTTCCAGTTCCTCCCAGTTCCCCCAGTGACCCCTCCCAGTCCCTCCCAGTGCTCCCAGTCCCTCCCAATCCCTCCCAGTGCTCCCAGTACCCCCTCCCAGTCCCTCCCAGTTCATCCCAGTGCTCCCAGTTCATCCCAGTGCTCCCAGTACCCACGTTGCTGATGAAGACCTCGCTCTCCCCAGTCTCCAGCATCTGCTCCAGCTCCTCCTCCGTCACCGGGGGGCTCCCAGCTGCCACCAGTCCAGACCAGTACAAACCAGTTACCTCCCAGTATAAACCAGGGACCTCTCAGTCACCTCCCAGTACAGCCCAGTGCCTTCCAGTATAAACCAGTGACTTCTCAGTACAGCACAGGGCCCTCCCAGTCCATCCCAGTTCCCCTCCCAGTCCCTCCCAGTATATCCCAGTATCCCCAGAGACCCATCCCAGTACAAACCAGTCCATCCCAGTACAAACCAATCTAAACCAGTATAGACCAGTACAAACCAGTATAAACCTCACCAATCTGGAGCTGCCTCCTCACCCTCTCCAGTTCCTCCCAGTCCCTCCCAGTATCTCCAGTGACCCATCCCAGTCCATCCCAGTACAAACCAGTCCATCCCAGTACAAACCAATCTAAACCAGTATAGACCAGTACAAACCAGTATACCCAGTACCCCACCCCAGTCCAAACCAGTCCAAACCAGTCCAAACCAGTATAAACCAGTATATCCCAGTATAAACCAGTATATCCCAGTATAAACCAGTATATCCCAGTATAAACCAGTACCTCACTGACCTAGAGCTGCCTCCTCACCCTCTCCAGTCCCTCCCAGACCCTCCCAGTATCCCCAGTGACCCATCCCAGTCCATCCCAGTACAAACCAGTCCATCCCAGTCCATCCCAGTCCAAACCAGTATAAACCAGTATAAACCAGTATAACCCTCACCACTCTGAAGCTGCCTCCTCACCCTCTCCAGTCTCTCCCAGTACATCCCAGTCCCTCCCAGTATCCCCAGTGACCCATCCCAGTCCAAACCAGTCCAAACCAGTATAAACCAGTATAACCAGTACAACCCTCACCGATCTGCAGCTGCCTCCTCACCCTCTCCAGGCTGCGCTGCCGGAACCGGGCCTGGGCCTCGTGGCAGCGCCCGGTCAGGACCAGGAGCTGCTGGGACAGGACCCCGTGCTGGGGCACCCCAAAAACAAACACCCCTTGGCACCCCAAAATCACCCGGGGACCCCAAAAATCACCTGGGGACCCCAAAA
>NW_010160543.1:0-15883 GCF_000695765.1 Mesitornis unicolor | reverse complement strand
CTCCTAATATTCTGTGATTCTGTGATCTATAACAAGGAATAAAATTACCCATTTTATTTAGTTGTATTGGATTCAGGAGTGGGGTATTTAAAGGACTAGGACCTATGTAAGCTAAGTGTGAGATATAGTGATCTCAATTTTGGTACATTTCTTTTGCAGAGTATCTTGTGGTAATTTAAGATAAAAGTCTTAAAATAAAAGAAAAAAATCTAAGGTGTATTTTAAGAAAATAAATTAGTTTCTTTGAAAAAGTGTTTTCCAGGCCTTCACCTGTCATTTATATTAAGAATAAATTAAATTCATTCTTCAGCTGTTTCTGTTTCTCATATGTGCAGGAAACAGCTGTACTCAAAATTACATTGTTGTCTTTGTTTTTTTCATCTACTGATTCATTCTCCTGGGTTGTGTAAATAAGCAAACAAAAAAGCTGATATAATTTGGACAAATAGGGTGGAATCCCAAATGCAGAAGGTGTTACTTGTACATTCATTTTACCCTGTTGTGATTAAGAAATCAAACAAAACCAGACACAAGGACCATCTCATCTTTCCTATTCCAATATGAATGAATAAATGAAAAGCTGATTTGATTTCTGGGAAGGAAGAGTTGGCCTCAGAGGTTATAGTCAACACACACTTGAGGTTGTATGCAGCATGGGTAATGTGAATATTTCCTCTGCCAACAGTGAATGCAGGTCCACGTGTTGATTAGTCCTACAGAGATCAGGACTTCAGTGTTTGCTGGAGTAGGGACCGATATAAGTAAGGTTAGTGCAGCCTAGAAGATGCTGATATTTTAAATTAAACTTTGAATAGAAGTATATATGTATATATATATATAGAAGTATATATGTATATATATTCACTTCTTGTTTCCATTTTTTCTTGTTTTCCTGTTTAACACATTTTTATATTACGTGAAATGTCCGGTTTTGAGTTGTCATTCATATGTCAGATTTGTTTGCTGTTTGTTAATTTCTGCAGTAGCATGTTTCTCTTAAACATGTTATTTTAGAGGTATGTATCAGAAATGAGAACAGTTCTTTAGTGTGAACTGTCTGCACTTTCCTTTAGCTTCTAATTTTCATGCTCTGCAATACTTAGGGTTTCTGTATTCACTCAACTGTAATACTCCTTTGTACATATACATAGCTGATCTCTTTAACTTGAACTGTAGTGTCTCCTGAATATTACCTGCAGCTCCTAGCTTACTCTGTATATTAGAAAGATACCTGTGTGCCTTCATAGGATAAGAAACAAGATGGATTTCTACCAAAACACACAGATTTTTGTGGGGTTTTTTTGTTTGTTTTTTTTTTTTTTTAAAGGGGATACATTTCAATATTCATTCCTTATTTAAGTTACTAAGGATTTGACTGAATAAAGTTGAAGTGGCAGGTCTTGTGGGTCAGGTTTTAGTTCTGCAGTGTATAGCTCGGGTGGACAGTGTGCAAGCCTGAGTTGAGTTTCAGCATATCACTGCCTGGATCCGTCCCTTAGTCCCAGGCTGAGGGCACGCTCAGGTGGTCGGTCTGGCCTCTGCAGGAAACTGGGGCGTAAGGGAAGCTGGGCCTTCTTTAGCTTGCAGCTCAAAATCCAACAGGAGCCATGTGCTGCAGGGGAATTGCCACTATCTTTGCCTCCTTCTATGGAAAGCTGAAGTCAATTGTAAACATAAAGTTGAACATGAGTGAGATGCAAAAAGCTGTATAGTAGCACAGGATCTTCTGTATGCCAGATTAAGTTACTGTTTCTCAATCAGTGTTTAATTCTTCTAGGCAGGGGGAGAGTCTTAAAAAAAAACAGTGGTTGTGAGGTTTGAGAAGCACTACTGTAACAGAAAGCAAAGAAAAACTTCCTTTCCTGTCACCACACACTGTGACCTTCAAGATCGAGTATTTCCAATCCATCTTTTGAAACCCACGCACAAATAAATTATATACGCATTTCATTCTGACTGAGCAGATCATGAATTATTTTTACTTTGATTCTGGATCATCAATCTGAAAAGCTTAAGAAACAGTGTAGTAGGAAAAGGAACCCTTTTCTGAAGCAAAAAACTGCATTAATTTCAAAGAGATTTCCACACAGAAGGAATGCTGATTTCTCCTAGAGTGTACATTTGCATAAATCTTAGATAACTTCTGGCATCATTCACCTCAGCGATGTATGAATATCCTGAGCTCTTACCTTGTGCAGAGCTACAGCTGTTATTAGTGGAAATTTTATGTAGAAAAAGAGCAAGGGCTTTCACAGCAAAGAACTTCAAACAGCATGATTTAGACTTCTGTACCTGCTGATTATTTTCTATCAGCTTTCATCACAATTTTAGTCACTGGAATCATCACTCACCTTATAAAATATTAAAGCCAACATTTGTCTGTAATAATATGTGACAAAGAAATAGCTTTGAATGTCTGGTTGGAAAGACTTTTTTGTGTCTGCTGACTGACTGCCCATGAAAATGAACAATATAATGGCAGAAACTGTCTTAATAACAATTAGCTTCTGCAGCTGAATGTTAAGCAAGCTCTTCAGCACTTGTCACTGAAAAATGTTTCTGAAAAATCTTGACATGGTATTGTTCCAATTACTTGAAAACTTGATTTCCAGGTGCACCCTGTGTCCTCCACAGGGCAGTTCCTACCCAGTGCTGGTTTTACAGGTTTTAACTCCATACAATATAACTGAAACCTAAGTCAGTGGTTTATTTTCCCACAGCTTATCTTTCTCAGTGGTACAAATCGAATACCACTGTATGCCTCAGTATGCTTAGTAAAAGGAGTATAGTAAACTGTTCTGTTAATGCCGCACGAAGGCCATGCTTCAGTCTTTGTTTTACTTAACATAACCCTTGAAAAGATAATGGGACCAATGTATTCTGACAGGTATAGAGCTCCAGACATGGTGCAACAAGTAACTTGGAAAAGAAATAGAGAAATTTTTTACTTTTTAGAATGGACTTGTTTTTTACTTGGAAACTTCAGATGTTAAAATCAGTTTCACTAAAGTCCATTATCAGCCGTCTTTCAGAGATGGACTAATTATGAAAACATGGAAATAACTTCTATTTCAGTATATATGGAGACAGTAACTTCTTGGGGTTTTTATTTTATGTTGAATTTTCATTATGCCATTACATTTTTGTTTGTCAGGTGTATCATGACAGTGTCCTTTTTCAGAACTGATTGTCTGTGTCAGACTATTCTTATAAGAAACTTCTTAAAGTGCTTCTCAGCTAACACAAAGTTTCAGTGTTGAGGTAATTCCATCTCAGCAGTCTTTGCACTTTGATGAGAGAATCCAAAACTGGTGACGGAACCACATTTCTAATGGAGTTTGTTCTAAATTATGGATTTCATGAACTGAAATAAGGCTCTAAGTTAATGTCTATAATGGCATCATGGAGATTTTGGTTTCACATTTTCCTCAGTGATCTTCAGTTCGTTATATTTATATAGAAGAAAATGAATTGCCTTACTGATTAAGAACATGCAGGTTTTTTCTTTTTGCTTTTGTTTTCCTTTGTATTTACTGTATATAGACTTCTTTAAAAATAGATATAGTGGTTTTATTCTTTTCTGGCAGTCGTGAAGCATCTGATTAAGTTGTTTAACCAGTTCAGTATTTGCCTTATATCACAGGAACAGCACAGGGGAGCTGGAGGATATTCCAGGAGCTAAGCTAAAATATTCCACTTTTTTTGTCTATGCTAGCATGCTAGACACTTTAAGGTCAAAAAAAGTCCATGTAGTTCTGGCCTTTTCTCCTCCTAGCTAAATCTGATTCTTGATACCATAGGGTTTAAGTGGGTATAAGCTCTAACTAGCCAGCTGCTAAGAGTTTAAGCCCAGCTTGGGAGAGGGTATCTTGGAATGATTTATTTCATGTTGTAAAAATGCTCATAGAAGAGAGCACGTTAAGACTATCTCTGCCATGAGAAATTCTTTGGAGGCACCAATATCTAATTTAGGAATTCTGCTTGATACCGGAGGTTCTCTGCCTGTAAAAGTTTGGTCTTAGTGCACTCTGTTTTAAATATGGGGCTTGTTTATTCTCTGTATTACTGAATGTCTTTATATTGATCTAGAAACTAAAAAAAGCAACAGAAGAAATTCTTCCTTTAGACACAAGGCTAACAATGGAGGGCTGCTAAACTTCAACAACCATAGATTTAATTGTAGCATCCACAGACTAAGAGATATTGCCAACGGCAACAACAGCTTTCAAGTCTGAATTCCAGATGTTTGGTAAATAAGCAACAGATTCCCTGACCGATGGAGGACTTCAGGTAGCAAAGAGGTCAAATTCTACTTAACAAAGGAGAAGCTGGAGTTGTGGAGTAGAAGTGAGGTTTAGGTGGTGAGACTTGCACAAGAGCAGAATTGTGAAAACATAAAGAACTTCTGAACTGCCACCAAAGGACAGTCAAGAGAAGCAAGGAATGAAAGAAGGGAGATGTCTGTGTTTTACTTTTGTGACACAGTGTAAGATGCTTTTCTTGTGCTGGATCATGACATGTCACAGTAGGCTAAATGTGATTTATATGAAGAATCTTTATAAATCTTATTTGTCTGTTACATTCAAAGTCTTTAACCTTGAAAAGGTGAACTCAGGTTACTCATAACCTGACGAGAGACAAACATGTTCATGATCCCCCAAAACAACATAGCTGAGCTTCATGTTCTCATTCTGTGAGGTGATAGTAGAGAGACCATGGAAGGAGATTAAACACACTCATTTCTCTTACTGAGGAAACCAGAAACAGCAGCAGCATCTAACAAAAAAGATCAGCCAATTATAAAGATAGAGATGTAGCAGAAGAGAGACCAAGTCCAACTTCATTACTGGAATCTTGCTCTATTCCTTTGATGCAGTTTTTTCCAGCCTTACAGCCTCCAAAGGATGGTAGATTTAACACTTACAGTGAATTTGTTCTCATTTTAGCATTTTAACATATCTGTACTCTGCTAAACCACATAATACCTTTCTGCCATAATTACTTCACAGTAGCAAGCTCAGGATTTGTTGTATCTGAATGACTGGGCAACTCAAACTGAAGTGTAATTTGTTTGAAATGGGAAGGTTAAAGAAATATTGTGCTGTTTCTTTTACAAGACAGCTGAGGTTGAAAACTTCCTGCCTGCATCTGTGCTCTATTCTTAACATTATCATTTAGAAAGATCAGCCTCTGAATATGAAGACGTTTAAAGACTTGTGCAAGATCTTGCTTACCTTAAAATAAGTTTGAACTAGACATTGACAAATCAATCATTCCGACTCATGGGGGAAAGAAATAGGCAATTTATTACTGTCACCAAGAATGATGGAAATAACAGGCGGAAGAGTTGGAGAAGGATCCAAAGTGGAACATTTGACAGAGGCAGAAACAAAATGCGGCCCTATCAGACTGTGTGGTCAGGTACTAATCCTGATGACTGATCACAAGGTCTTGCGATCAAAATACACTTGCTACGTGAATCTAAATAACTTACATTCTGTAGCAAACCTAAGTTATCCTCACAACTAAAAATGAGATTCCTCATTAATATGTGATGAGTTATATTTTCAGTTGAATCTTCAGAAGTAACAGGCTCTAGAGACATAAATTAAATACTTATAATTAAACAGAGATAGTTCCGTATTGTACACTGGGACACCGCTACAAATGCATTATTAAATAATATATCATATTAAACAATATGTTAGTGTAGATAAAAAAGTGAAAATATTACAGTCACTCTATATGGCTTTCAGTATATCTTTTTTGTCAGAGCGTATTTTCTCCAGAAAAACCTTCTACCAGAGAATTAAGTGGTTCTAATTGATAATAATAATAAAAAAAAATAATCAGTGAATCAACATTTGGATGACTTCTATGGTTTAAAAGCTGTGGTAGTAAACAGTGCTATTAAACAGTACCATTTATTTCTGAAAGATATATAGGAATCTCAAATAAGGATATTTTTATGTATTTATAGCCTGGTTTATTAACAAAGTTTCAGACATTTTTTTAAATGCAGTAAAAGGTCAGTGTCACATTTTAAGCTGTTGTGAATCAGCTGTGATCACCTTGCACAAATGCTGTGCCATTCAAGAGACAGCAATGTGACCACGGTGATAAAAGGCTCTGAGGCAGAACCTAACACTTATAGCTAGTTTTAAATACTGAATGCATACACTCTGATCAGGATGTTGATGCTTGTTTTCTATTGATGTGTTGGTTACTCAGTTCTAAATTTCTCGTATATTTTGGATGAGTTCACAGAGACCTACTTAATAAGCTGTATGATCTAAGAATGGATCAAATATACAGTGAAGCCTAAAGAAATCTATGAAGTGAAAGTGACGCTATTTAGCAGAAGCAACACTTTGGTGTAATTTGAAGAAATGAATGATAATTGTTTCCACACTAAAATGTGGGAACACATCAGGGCAATTCCAAGAAGTGCCAGGATCTTCCTCTCTTCCTGGCTTAGCAAGAGATAAATGCACTGTAAATATTCACAGCTTCGATGTACTCTTCAGCTCACCAATCCCATATAGAACATTTTTCACTCTGTGGTAAACATCTCTCCTGTCTCACCCTGAATTTAGAGCCCTAAATCCCCACACTATTCTTCTTTCTGTTTCCTTGCAGCATAATGTATCATACTCTATCTGCTGTTAATATATGCACAGTGGAGGATTTTGTTTCTTGTTTGAACAGGTAATACACTGATTAATAAATGCTGCATAATTTATTGAAGGAGTAATTGCTCATACAGTGATAAGTTAAGCTTCCCAACACTTTTGGCAAGCTTCTTTCTGGCCATAATTTCTGGTGGAATAACATTGATACAGCATTTCTCCTCAGAAGAAGGGACTATAATTATTATTAATTTTGAAGCGGTGATCTGAAATTTTAGGTTGAGGTTAATTTTTAAAGAAAAAGGTCAGACTTGTTAAAGAAAATTTTTCAAGGAAATAGAGGGATTCAGATGACAATGTGCTTATGAATGTTTCATAAAACAAATAAACTTAGTAGCTGATAGAAAAGGTTCTCTTCAGAAGATGTGTGAGACCCTTCAGTCCCCACTCCACTCAGTTCAGAAGAGGGACACTGAAGCTGAGAGTCCATTTTCCAAAGAATGCCCTGGTCTGGATTATGGGCTAATGTAGAACAGGTCTCCAGTGACCTAGGTAATCATTCTTTCTTTGAGACAGTGGGTGGTTGTTTATCCATAATGGTACAAAAGAAATAGATAACCACAATAACCAAAAAATTGAAGCAAAATTCAGTCACCTCTTATGGTTCTGTTTTAAGGAGTAAAAATGAAACAAAGGAAGGGCATGGAGACGTGGAGGTCTGTTCAGTGAATATTTCCATTTTCATAGCTTCAATTTGCTTACTATTTGCTATGATTTACATTTTTTTGAGTTTAAAAAATGTTAATGTGAGTAATCAGATCTAAAGCATGGCCTCTTGGTATATATCCCAATGTGTTTAAGAGACATTTGTAGAAACATCACAGTTTGGAGAAACCATGCACTGGATTACTAGGCATAAAGTCTCAAGATTTACAAAGAGAATTTTACTGAATATTATTTGGAACAATAAAAGGAGAAGCTTACTATGCTAGTTGCCAGTAGGTTTCTGGATGAAGTTTATAATGCTGATGTCAACCTGTCTGTTTTGGATGCTTTTTAGTGACAGACAGCTTTCTTTTGAGTGTCACACCAAACCCACTGTGTACTCTGAGGTGCTTGGATTTACAGCCCTGACTGAAGCAATGGGGCTGCTGGCTCCTGGGCAGCTGCTGTGCTGACCTTGCCCTATCCCAGCTTCAGCAGCTCCCAAGGGTTCATTTCAAACCAAGTCTAAATCAAGTGGCTTCCTGCAAGGACTGACTATTCCAGGTCTGGCCACTTAATGTGTGATTTTTGTATTTTCTGTGTATATGAGGAACAAAAAGACAAAATAATACTCTGTTCTTCAACATGTTTTGCTTACCCTCAAGTCAATTTGTGTCTATTGCCATTTTACCACACTGAGTAGTGAAACAGCCTTGATCCTCAAAACACATCTGGATGTTTACATCAAGTAACAAAGGCGAGCTCAAGGGCTGCTGACTGAGTGCAGATCAAAGCTTCACTGAGGGCCTTGTTTTTCAGTTCTTCGTTTTTTTTATGAGGGGAAAAAAAAAGCTGTTAATTCAAAGAAATGAAATTTGTAATTAAGCATAGAGCAGGAATTAAACATAATCCTGAAACAGAACATTTCAGTTTCAGGTAAGCTTGATATCCAAATCCATTTTGTCTTTTGTTTCTTTTCTCAAACTGATGCACCAGAGAAGGCTGACTAAGCTGCTCTGCAAGTTATTTTCCTCTCTTCCCTCTGTGTTTTCTTGTTTGTCTTATTTCTACCAAGTAGATGTCATAAAAGCCTAAATTAAGTTATTGAGTGTTAGTACTTATGCTTGTTTTGATTACTGTTTTATTCCAGAGCTGTATACTTAAGCAATATGATAGCTGGATGGGTGGACAGGGAGGAAAGTTGCAACAAGTGTAATAATAAATTAAGACTAATATATAGTTTCTATTTTATGTACAGAAAAGTATTAAATATTTTGAAAAGTCCTTCAAATCATTCTCTACTTCACTGGCTCTTCTCCCTAAATGTCCAGGAACTGCAGTCACAACACTCCCACAAGCGTCACATGCTAGTAAGTATGATGTGTGACAGAATAGCCCTGGAGGTTCAATTACTTGAGTGTGTGATGGTGAATGCAAACTGCCGCAGCTCTCAGAAGATCTGCAATAGACTGGCAAAGGTTCGATCAGGTGTGGCATCCCTATTAAAGATCTGGTGAGACTGGAGCCTTTCAATAGTTACAGAATACAGGCATGTCAGAGTTTTGGCTGTTCCCAAAGCACAGTAATGCTGTGAAGATGGAAAAAAGCTCACTTACGGAATTGCAGTTGCTATTCTCTGTGTCGGGGATGTATATAACTCTAAGATAAATATTTCAGTAGCTGGAGATAAACAAACTACCTATTGACACCTTTACTACATAAAGGTAAAATTATCTATTCTTGGAGACAATCCAGAACTGGAAAGGTTATTAAAAAAAAACAACAACCAAACAAAAAAACCCCACGAACCCAGGATAGGGGAAGGAAGTGCCACAGGAACAGTAAAAATATTGCTGGTGCAGGATTATATAGAAGCCAGGCTTGTGAGTTAGTCAAAGGATTATTACCAAAGACACTTGTGTATTCTGCCATTGACCTCCTGGGCCTTGAGAACAATGACAGCAGCCCCCTGCAGGGTCACAGGAGACGTTCTGAAGTACGTGGCTGCCAGGCCTGGGGCCCAGAACAGCATTTTTATGTGTAAAATTCAACTGTGAAATTGCCGATTATTGTCAACCAGCAACCTAAGAATGGTTACATTATTTGTTTAGGTTCCTGCTCAGCTGGGCAACTGAGCGCATGCTTCGCCTTAAGCAGTCAGGTTTACATATTTCATTATATTTCAATAACAATCAGCTTAAGCTGACATTTTTTCTTGAATTAGGTATATTTGTTGAATTAGGTATATTTGTTTGACAACTGTAGAGAAAGAAAGATTATTTGTTTCACAGATCAATTGAACTGCCTCACCTACCATTGAATTAATGTTGAAAAGTAAGTATTGGCTAAGCTTGTAGTTGCTGAGTCAGCCTTAATTATCGGGAATGTAAAACTGACGACTACAGTGAAGCAAAGTGAAATGGGATGGAAAAAGTGGGAGTTCAGGGCTACATATTGAGAATTTCAAAGCTACATGTATGCATCTCTGCTGTGCTGCATTTGCATAATCAAGTTACCAAAAATTTGGAGCTGAAATAAAGAATGACTTAAAATAATAAAAACCTGAGATACCTGTAATGAGACCTGTTTATGAAATGCTTTCTGTATGCAGACCCATATTTTAAAAGCCTGCTTTCCATGAGAACATTGCTGCTGTTCTTTACTAACATTCAGGATGCTTCCATCTATGTTGTCAAACAAGTGCGTTTTCTATATACAGATATCCCATGATACCTCCAGCAGTTAACTCATCCACTGTAAACACAGAGAATGAAGTTTAATTCTCTGTTGAAAAATGTCTCCTTTCAGATTGTGTTTGTAACAACAGTTACAAAAGTAGCCCAAGCCTTTTTCTTGCAAGAGACATTCAGACAAAAGCATATATGTATTCAAAATTAGCACTTTTATCATTGTAATCAATTTTAAGCTGAATATGCTTAATGTAATTTATTTACTATTTAATGTAAGATCTCTTTGGTGAGAATTAAGAACACCTAATAACCTGCAAAACTCTTCTATGTAGCTGTAAATTCTAAAACCATTTTACAATTAGTTGAATTCAATATGTCTTGAAACCTGGCATTCTGGGAATATTCTAGCAATCGATAATAAATCTGCTTTCCATATGTACAACAAATACTTCTGTGCCTGCAGCTGTGCCCATAATTTTCATTGCGAATCAGTGTTCTGCATGTGTAAGTGGTCATAAGATAAATGGCCTTAGATTTAATAGTTTTAGTATAAAAACTTTTATTCTCATTTTAGGTAAAAATCACGTCACAGCTTTAACTATTTGATCACTTGAACAACTGAGCTATATGAATATTTACTTTTTCTTGTAAAAAGATGATGAAATATCTGGGGAAAAGTATTTTGACCAGTTGTCCTACCACTTGCTCACAACTGCTATTCTATTAGCTTAGATATTTAGCAAGGGTTTTATTTCTTTTTTGGTCAATCCAAGGAAAACATCAGGGGAAAACATGTGCCCTAACAGCTCAGGATGATAATTTCTCTAATGGTAGTTGTGGATTAAGATTTTTGATTTGTTTTCCATTTTACATATGTTTTGTACACCCACCTATCATGTTATCCTCCTTGTCCCTTTGGTCACGTAAAGCAGTTCCTAAAGAATGAGCAGCCTCTCATGAAAGAGGTAAATGCTTTTTTTTGTTTTTAAATAAACTCCAAGTCCCCATCTGTAGAATTCCTGGAGAACAAGGCTGAGGAACTTTATTTTCATTATTAATCTCTGTAGACATTCATAAACTTAATCCTAAACTTGTTTCCAAAAAGTAGAGTATCTGTTGATTATTCAGCTGCTGCACAATTCACCAATGACAGAATTAAGAAATAAATAGACCAACTTGCTTTAAAATGCAAAGTGTAGTCATTGACTCATAAATGAGCTTTCAAAATATAATTTTAAAAGTTATTTTGTTCTGGATGTCTGGGGTAAAGGTAAGGACTGGAAAACCATGTAAACCATAAGCTCCATTCCTAATAAGTCCTGGTAGGTTATATATCTCAGCCACACACTGACAAGCAATACCATCTCTCCTCCAGCCTGTACACCTTTCATCTCTCGCTGCTGTAGGCTATTCATCATCTTGCAGATACAGTTACTGTCCTTCTTCCTCCCCCAAGCATATTACCCAGCTCTCCTCTCTTTGTTGTCGCCTTTTCTCATTCCTCAGCAACTTCAGAGTTGCTCAAACTCACCTTCAAACCTCGCGTGTCAAGCCTGGCTACAGCTTGGCTCACACTTGGCCCTGCTGTGACTTGTTTGCTTTGATTTAATTAAAATGCACCCATCCAGAACTCTGGGCACATTACTGACTGCCCGCCTTGAAGAATCTTTAATTTCTGCAGTATTTTCACATTGCTTTCTATCTATGCCTGGAACAACCTCCTTCTTCAATTACAACAAGCAGTCTAAAATTTCTCCTTCAAAGCTGCCTTTTGAATCCTTGCTAGGACTGAACTACCAAACCCCTATTTTTGCCTTCTTCAGCCAGGCAGGAATTTAATTTGTTTTACTTGCTAAAGAAATTAACTACTGTGGTTAGGAAGGTTTGTGCCCAGCTCAAGCTTTAAGTCATTGCTTATCTGTGGATCTTTTTTTTTTCCTGGCAGAGCTAAGAGTTTTATGTTAGAGTCAGTAGAGTAGCTTCATCATGTGCACACTAATTCCTGTGCTGTGGCTGAACAAAGCCAGTGTGTTGTCCTCTAAGTGCCTTTCTGATGAGAAGATTTGGCAGATGGAGAAGTGTCTCTTCCTAAGTGAACCAGTGGTTAATTATGTTCACCAATTAAAAAAAAAAAAAGGAAACTAAAAAAAGAAGTTGTACCTTTCTCATATATAGAGCCACAGCTTCATTCTTAAGTGCCAAGAACAAGAACACCAATAGCACTCTAAATATGAATAATTAAAGCAATTAGGAACCTGAATAAAGAGAATTTATTAACCTTTTGAATGTGTTTGCTTTTCAAGCAAGGGAGCTCTCTTATCCCTCTTTTCTTTACATCTTTCCTTATTTCTCTCTCTGTTTCCAGTTCTGTCCTCCAAAACTGTTTCTGATCCTTTCTTCCCACTCCATCCTGGCATTACTCCTTCTCTCTGCATATTGCTTATGTATTCTGGTTTCTGTTTGTTGTTTTGCTTTTTTTTGTACCCTACACCTTACACCCCAATACAATCAACAAAGAGAAGTAACCATGCTTCAAGTCTGCATGTCTGATGTTTTTTTAAAGGTCTCTATAAGGGGAAAAGAACCTTCACTGACTGTAAGAACAAAGACAGAAGCAGGTGTCACAGAAAACTGCAGGTATCAGCTCTCAGTCAGATGAATCCCACCCTCAGTAACTGGTCCAGCTTCCTCTGAGATGTGCCTTTGGAAGGCCTGTATCATTTGATCCAGCAGTCAGTCAAGACTTGGTACTGCCTGGATTGCCTGGTTCCTCCTCTGGAGCCTCCACAGAGGAGCCCAATGCTCTTAGTTTTGTGCTTAGAGAGTGCTTAGAGTTTTTTGCTTGCTTATACGTTGCTGGGTGAAGAGTTACTGCTGCTACTGGAAGCAGAAGTAGGTGGTTTAGTGCTTACAGGCATACTAAGACCTTAACACAGCGCTTGGGATATGATGACATGTCCCTGGGAAGAACGCAGAGGAATACCAGAGGTTCTCCATTTGCTGCATTGCTGCTCTGGATGCACACTTGTTTGCTAGGCTTCTTAGAAAACTGCTGTGTTTTTCTTGAAACACCCATGTTGTGGCTGGTGCTCTGCTGTGCTTGACTGCAACCAGCCTTTCACAGCAAAGAAGGGAGAAAATGGCAAACCTTGAACTCCTTCAGCTGGAGGGGCAGTTGCTTGGAAAAGACTTGGAGAAGGAAAGGGGGATTCAAGCCAGCACAACACTCAAGGAACTCAGGGACTGTCAGAAGATTCCCAGTTACAAAGCTGATCTAGAAATGCACCTTTCAAAATACTTTTTGGATTAAGACTGTGTGTACATTTCTAATACTGTGTTTCTGCAATATTGCTGTTGAGAAATACTTTTTTTGCTTTTGCTGTTATGAAGTAATAACATTGGTCTTATGGTATTTAGAACAAGGTATTTATCAGAAAGGATTATACAGGTAACCAAGGTACTGAGATGTCTGAAGTGCTTATCTGTGTTTTCAAATCAAAAGGGTATTTTAGGTAAATATCTTCCTTTCTTTCATTAAACTAACTTTGGTTTAGGTTTCCATTTCTTAAAAAATTTCTTTTTCCCAGTGATGGCTGCAAAAGATAAGTCAATATAACAGCTCAACTGTAAAACACTTGATTTTGTTCTGTAATCAGAGTTGAATTTTAATCTTTTATTGGTTGTTGATATACAAAGTATTGCTCTGCCACCTTCAAATTACATTTCTGTGTTTTCCTTTCTGTTTTGGTAGTAATTTCAGTCCCACAAAACCAAGCATTACTGAACTTTACTCTGAGTCTAAAAGTACAGTACTGTGGAGAAAAGAAATGTATATGTGAATATAGATTTTTTATTACTGTTTCTTTTGTATCTTTGAAGTATGCTTCTAGGCTCTCTAGTCAGAGATGCTAGAAAGTATTTAGTAGTTTTAATTTTCATTTCTTAATTTAGGAAGACTTTAACTCGTGATTGAACTATGTGGTTATTCTCAGCATGCTTGGTTCAGTATTTTTTATAATTCATGTCACATTTCTTCTATTTATTCAAGTATGGCCATATTTGTTTACGGTTTTGAAATATTTTTTCTGTTGTTTCTTTTTTTGTTTTCTTTTTTAGTGTGTGACTGAAGAAGAAATTTTACTTTCCTATAGGTTAGAGTATATTATATATTCCATTCTGGTGACAAGTATATTGAAAGACAACTAATGCAATTAGAGATGTAGATCAGACAAGGAAGACATGTTTTTAGCAGTAGAGATTGTGGACTCATGAAAGCTCATTTTTTTCATCAGATCTACCCTATTTGGATTGGATTTTTTTCCTGTGTTGAAAATGAGAACAATTTCATTAAAAATTTTTTAGTGCCTGTAATTTCATTTTGAAACTGAGAGATTCTAAAACTTTGGTTAGATTTATTCTTGTCTTACAAGAAAAGAACTTTGTTTTCTCAGATGTTTTCTAATTGTTTTGGTATTTGTGTAGAAGGGCTAATTACAGCAATTCTAGAGAAGCTGAAATAATTTATTTCAGAAGCAAGAGATTCTCGTTGCTAAGCTGCACTGTCCGTTTCAGTCTCTGACTTGAGCAGTCTGTTCCTCAATGTGCAACCTAGTTGATTCAACCCATCCAACTCCACTACAGCAGTAGATTCTGACACTGAAAAATGCAGGAGCAATTTCAAAGAAAAAAATACTTTGAATTATTTGAAATGACACAGTATTTCATATCCTTCTATATGTGTTTGCTCTATCAGCCTAGATTATATTTACCTTTCCAAAGGCTTTATGACATGAACACAGTTTCATTCCCGTAAATTACTAATCTCCATTATATTTTCACCTGCATATTCAGCTGAAAGTTTGACCAAAATAACAAAGTGAAAATTCATTTTAGCTTTACAAGATGGATAAGTAGCTGTGATTTAAGGCTCTTTAAAGATCTTAAAAAATGGATTGGACAAAGTAAATAGAATATATTCTGGAATACTTTCTTTGTCTGTAATTTAGAGTTTACATGAATATGTTCCATCATAAATTTAGTTGTTTCTAGCTCTGTGATATCAATTAAGGTTATTTCATTGTAATGTCTTCTTGCTGAATAAAGCTCAGCGGCATTGTTTACACTGATGTGCCTTTGAACATGAGTAACATGTACATGAGTACAAGTCAGGATCTGCAATGTGGATTGGATTAATTGTAGCTGTTCATCTAGATGAGTTTCCTGGTAACTAATAATTCTTGCACTAGGAGTGCCAGTGACAGGGACAGCCCTCTGACTCTACATAGGATTTTAATTACTTTACTGCGTACCATCATGAAGATCTTTTATATTTCTCAGTCTACCTGAGTAGTCTAGAAAATATATTTGTGCCAAAAGTGCATTCAAGTTCATAATCCTTTATTTTTCTCATAAATCTCAACGTAATATCCAGCCTAGTGTGAGGCTGTGGTAATTAAACTCGATACTGAAAGCTATGTGCTTCATGGATCATTGAATATGCTAATTACCTTTTACTCAGACCATCACCTGTACTTAGGTTGTAGTAAGCAATGGAATAACTTAACGTAATTTGCAAAATCAGTAGGTATAAAGGTATTTTATTGTAACTTTTTTAAAAAATAAAACATATATATCGGATACTATTTTTGTCCATACACTTGCTAAATGAAACCAAATATCTTAATCTAAGTAGATCTTTTGAGTCTTCTGTTCTCTTAATAAAGTGTATTTGCAACATAAGACATGTTTTCTATTACAATTGTTTTTACATCTCCTTTTACCTTTCTCTAAATTGGAATACACTGTTCAAAGCTTGAATTGGATAAATTGCTCTTCAAGCAATTGCTAAGGGAAATCCCA
>NW_010160542.1:35368-129015 GCF_000695765.1 Mesitornis unicolor | reverse complement strand
GTTCTGTGATTCTGTGATTCTGTGAAATATTGAATGCTTCTTTTCATATGACAATCTTGATACACAAATCTATCCTTCAAAGGTGATAAACTGAAGACAGATTAGTTATGGTGCTTTCTTAGTGAGTCTTCAGACAACACTAGTTAAGAAAGGTGTAGTATGAGAACCAGTATTATTAATCATCTGTTGCAGGTGTGAAGTGTCAGTAGCATTCTCTAGCTATGTAGCTATGAAAGGTAGTTACTCAATGTATTTGCTTTTCAAATAAATGTCTTCTGTCCTTTACCTACTGCTACAATTTGAATTGCAGAAAGAAACAACCAGAATATTTTCCCCAACTCTTATAAAAAAAAATGCCAGCAATAAAAGTTTAAATGAAAAAGCCAGGATGTATTCAGCTGATTTTTTGTCTAGACATGTAAGTTAAGCATGAACAAGTTTCTTCTGGTGTACTCTTGTATACTCCAATATATCTGGTATTGTGAATATCCACCAAGGATTTTTTGTGGTGGTGGTGGTGGTGTTTCAGAATTGGTTGCATTCCTGAATTTTGTAATACACAGATTCTTTACCCCAAAATCATCTAGAATCACAAGATCACAGAATGCTTCACATTGGAAAGGATCTCTGGAGATCACCTAGTTCAGCTTTCTTCTCCAACTATGTCCAGTTAGAGCAGGTTCCTCAAAAAAATTAGAGGTCTAGAAAGTTCTGCTGCCAAATTTTTCTTTTGAATTTGAATTAAGTTAATGATTTGCTACTTCTTCATGTTAAGCAATCTCAAGTCTCTCAGGCTCTCCTTATATGAGAAATGCTTCAATCCCTTATTTATGTTTCCATCACCAATTCTCACTAATAGTTTAGTTCACAGCACACCTGCGTCTGAAAAACTAAGGCAAATCCTGCAAAATAGGAAGCATCTGTGTACTTGTGTTTCAGAGGCAGATTATCTGCTGCTAGGCTATACGAGAGACATTGTAAAACTTTAAAGGGCTCTATCATAAAAAATGTTAGAACTACCAAAGAATTTTCTGAGTATTCTCCCTGGAAATGCACTAGACTCTTCTCAGATCTCTCCTGATATTTTGTTCCGTATTTCAATTCCCTCAACAGTGAGATCTGCAAGTAATCACTAACACCACTAGTATCTTCAGTATTAGCATATACATTAGTATTTGACTCTACATTGGTACTGGAATCAATTGCTAGATTGATTGCAGACACTCATCAGTCGTTGATGATTGCTTTGCTGTTTTGTTAAGGTTCTGTAGTATTTTCAAGGTAGTGACCTGTTTTTAATTGACCTCTGGAGAAAGCTATCTTCTTTAACTGACTGCAGCAGGAGTTTAGGAAGTCTGTCTTTTTAATGTAGTTAAGAGGAATGTGTATTCCTACTGCATGTCTAGCCAATGTAGCCATATGCTACAGAAAGTGTGATGTTAATTTATGTATCTACATGAAGAAGTGCAGAATGAACAGGGGCATTATATAGCAGTTCTCACTTAAAGGAAGATCTCTCTTAGATCATTAATAAGTGAGAAAGTCTCCGCAAATTCTGCGGAGATAATATGTTTGAACAGGACTGCATTCTCTAGAAATTAGAAGACTGTCACTTTCCAAGAAATATGAAGCAATACCATAAACATGGCTCTACCATGAGTGTTACTTATTCACACCACTAAAAACATTTTCAGTATGATGGGATTAAGTTTAGCTAGTGAATGAGCAGAACTATAATGTCATCAACTACAAGGTTAGTGAAATACAGGTATAATTCAGTTCTGCAGCTTTCTTAAGATGTGGTCAGCTGCAGACACATATGGAAAACATACTGCACATTGCCAGGTTTGAGGAGAAACTGGATTTCCAGCAATGCTAAGAGTGTAAAATTTGTCTGAGTTGTTCTATGTTCTCTGCCCTTTGGGATTTCTTGCATACAAAGCTGACTAAAGCCAGTGCATGAATGTCACACCAGTGCCCTGTAAAGGGCAGTCTCTTGAAGAAGAAAGAGTGAGGGTACTGTAACTGATATTTTTAAAAATACATAGGCTGTCTTAGTAGAGCTCTGTGCTGTTTGGCTAGACAGGTTTTAATACCTAAACAAGCTTACCTCTGCCTTGGTCAGCAATTATTTAAGTACTGTTAACACAATTATTAGTATCAGCAGCAGTAGCATGAAGAGAAATTGCCTGGTCTGGTCTTCACAGAAAAAGAAACTTGGCAACTGTGTACCTTTGTTTTAGTTTACAAGAGGATTAGTATTTATTTACCCCTGCTACTTCAAGAAAATAATTTTCTAATATTTCTTACTTACAATGAACTCTTATTTAGCCTGAAACTTACTTGTTTGTGTTTTCAGTATTATCCTCAAAATTATAGAAGAAAAATCTCTATTTTTCTAACTTAATTAGTAATTTCTTAGATAGGTGTGGACTGTTACCACTACTCTCCATTTTATTATTTTCATTTTTGTAGTATTCCATTGGTAGACCTTCAGAAACTGAGAGCCTGTTTCTATCTGTAATTTACAATATGTGACACAGTATGATGTATGCAGTTTTGGAATATTGTAGCATTACTTTTTCCTTTTACCATAAGTGTCAATGTCAGTACAACCCAGAATAGGATTCATCTTCTTAGAGAGGTGCTGCATTTGAACTTATAGTTAAATAATTTCCTCTGTAATCCTCAGGGCTTCTTTCCTGCATTAGTGCTTTCAAAATACCACTCTCCAACTTGGTATGTAAGATTACCAATTACTTTTATCTATTGAATCTCATTTATTTTAATTCTGTCCATCTCTAACCTTGCCATATCATTCTGCAATTTTAATTTTTGCAGTCGCATATTTGAGAAGTATGATTTTTAAAGATTTTCTAGGCTACCACGCTGTCGCACATGTCCAGTTGCATTAGTATTATAGGAAATCTTATAATTCCCCATAGCAGAAGAAACCAGATGAGCAGACCTTGTAAGACAATGTTTCATCCTGACTAATGTGATTTTTGTTTTATTTTTTGAAGGTACAGTTAAATATTATTCCAACACAATAAAACAATAAAGCATCTTCATAGTTCAAAACTTGTATGTTTTGGAAGCATTTGAAACTTAATTTCTTTTGTGAAAGTGAGGCAGCCCTCAGACCTTGTAAGAAAATAAACATTGTCCTTATGATTCTCAAAAGACAAGCAGAATGTAAGTGCAGTGCCTCTTTAATACCAGAAAGAGACATTATAAACACCCCGGAAGGCAAGTTCTTCTCTTTTTGTATATTGCCATGTTTCTTGAATGCTCTGAAAAAGAGAGAAGCTGAAGCAAATACAGATAATGATTGTGAGAGAAAATGCAGCTCAGTGCAGAAAATCTAGTATGCAGGAAAGTTTTACCATATTTGTTCCATTCATGAAGGGCATATAATTGTCCTGGCCTTCGTTTGTTGATTGGCAACATTTGGAGAAACCTCACTTAGCAGATGTGTTCAAGATTGTAAGTCATTTTAAGTCACCTTAAACTGTTTTCATTTTATCCAGTTTGCAGAACACAGAGAATTGTTGCTGTTTCACTGAAGAAATTACCTTGCTGTTTGGATTTTCCTCATAAGCATCTAAGGCTGTTCTTTAAATACAGCCCAGCCTAATAAATAACAGATAATGTTGTATGGATAGGTGATAATGGACAGATTCTGGGTCCCCAGTGCTTTGGCCTTTTCAAGGCAGTAAGCAAGCACAGAGAAGATGCCTCTGTTAGTGAGACTGTCAACATCTCTTCTAATGAAGGGAGTTTGCTGTACTCCTTGACATATGCATTATCCAACATGCAAAAAATCTGAAAAATATAAAAAGCAGAAAGCAGCTTGCTGTTGAACATTGTTCTCTAAATAAGCAAATCAAATATTTCAGCAGTATTTCTCAACTGAGAACTATGTAGTCTTTTCATATTAGACTGCAAGCCAGAGCATGAAGTAGATGATGACCAAATGATTAGAGGTAGAAGAAGTGTTGACCACATTGTTTTTTCTTTTTGATTACCAAGTAGTTTAGAGGGGTTCAAACAGAAATAGAAATGCACTGGAATGAAAATAAAACTAATTTTTAAGGATAGTTATATTGTTCTTCCACTTCAAAAACCTTACGTGGCACCTTTTACAAAACTCAGTGGTGCTCTGAATTTATTAAGTAGATGAATGAGTTAGAAAATTCAGTGAAGTTGAAGTATCCACAGCATCTGAGTAGCATAAAACTGAAACACACTATTTGGAATGTCGGTTGAACTCATCTGAGTTCCTAATCACTTTCCTAATGGGGAAAAAAATCATCATGTATGTGCAAATTGGCCAGAATACTGTTCCACAGCCAATTAGCCAAAGATAGGTCCACAGCATTGTGACCTTCAGTTTTTGTTATTTCCATTAATTTTGCTTAGAAATTATGTCACCTTTAAAAGACTCCAACAGTATATACGTCAGCCAGTCTAATAGGTTGCATAGAAACTTCTAGTGTTTTAACAAGTGCTTTTCCCTCTACATTAGCACTACATGTGAAAGTGCACTCAATTTTGATGTTTCTGTCCCAGTACTGAAATCTGTGATAACTCTAGACTGATCAAGAAGTCATCTATCTTTCTGAACTTTGGGCTGTGTTTGAATCATGCCCAGCCAGTAATAAGAGCGAGAGTTTCACCGACATAATGCTATGGAGTTCATTTCCAATGAGAGGTAAAAATGGCTTCACCACATGCAGAAATAGAAAACGTGATTACCAAATATCCACACTACCACTCTAGCCATGTATCCCTTCTTGTATGAACATAATCACATTGCATGACTGAAAATGAAAGAGGAAGGAGAAGGCTTTTCTTTCTTCATTCAAATAATGGAGTATCTTTAAAATATTAGGAGTTCAGATACCATGCAAGTAACTGCTAGATAGGTTAGGCATCAATAGAATATCTGTGTATCAGTTGGAAATGGGCAAACTGTTAGTACAGCAACAGACTAATGTGCACTTGATTTTTTTAAAGGAAATGGAAATTGAAATGTTTAGAAAATAAGTATGAAAGCTTAGAAGACTAAACACAGAATAACAGTAGTAGTTCACTTTTTTCCATTTGCTTCCCTTCTGTCTGTTTTTTTCCCTGGTGGTGGTGGTCAGTGGCCTGACAGATTTTGATGCACAACTATAAGTGAGTGCTGCAGATCATCCCTATAGGCATCTTGGTGTATTGAATTCATTAGGAACAAAGCAAAAGGCCTTCTTAAGTATATTCAAGTATATCTGGAAACACAGTATAAATCCCTTGAAATCTATTTGGGATTTGACAATGGTACTGCATTCAGAAAGTCGGAATCTGAAAATCAGAGGGATTGTTTCAGTTTCATAAGTATTAAATGTCTGGGAGTTTAGCACAACCTGTAGAGTATCAGAAATCTTTCTGGTTCCAAGTAATGGTTACATTATTCCCATGACAGAGGGAACAACTCTAACATATGGAAGAAAATTTTGTTGAGTGAATCCCAGGATGGCAGCATATGTCAAGTTAGTATTATCTAAACATCTCCAAATTACTCTGGGGGATTTGGGGGTTTTGTTGTTTGTTTTTCACCCATTCTTCAAATATATGACTCAAAATACTAGTAAGATATAGTCATTTTAGAGAAATAAGATTAGAGATGCTGCTCTCTGGCTACTACATCTAACAGGTCCAACTGCTTTTTGCTCCCAGTATAAAATGTGGAATTTTCCCCATAAGAGTGTGAATTTCTAAGTTTCTTTTCTCTCTTTGATACAATTCCAATTGCAAGATTTCACTGCATGACTACATATGATCATTACTTTATTTTTTGCAAAAAACAAAGTACAGCTTTTTGTGATTGTGAACACACAGATCAGTTTATTGCAGTGGTTGTCAGTCCCAACAATTGCTAATTAATGCAGCTGAAATACATTACTATCTTTTACTCATAATAGCCTAAACTATGCAAATTATCAAGGTTGCTTGTTTTTGTGTCAGAAACCATTCTGAAATGAAATCTTTTCCATAGAAAAAGAGAATGACAGGTAAAATAAATGAAGTGCATCTGCTGAGGAACAAATATTTTATGCATAATTATTTAATACCTTGCAAATTAACTACATCATATTTGCCTGGGAATTACAGAAAACCAAAATAATGTATTTAGGTCATATTGGAATTTACTATGCAATTATATTTCTTGTTGCATTTTTTATTTTTTATCAATCCTTGCAACATAAGAATCCAGGAAGAAGTTAGTAGTGGTGGTCTTTGTTACTGTTTTGGGATAGGTGTATTTCTCAGAAGTCAAATAGATATTTTTTTAGATTTACCTTTTTCCTAGCATCTCTGTATCATGCAGAAATGTAGGTATGAGAACTATTAATAAGGTAATGATTCAGGAGTATAGATGAAGATCCTCAGGAAGAGGCCAAAAAGGTTTGTTTGG
This sequence comes from Mesitornis unicolor, assembly GCF_000695765.1. NCBI lineage: Eukaryota > Metazoa > Chordata > Aves > Mesitornithiformes > Mesitornithidae > Mesitornis > Mesitornis unicolor. The sequence goes on along the minus strand of NW_010160542.1, from coordinate 122,555 downwards.
CTTCTGAGAAAGTGAAATGGAAAAAAGAGCGAGCTTCCAGAGATGATTCTGAAAGAGCAGGCAGAGGTAGGAGTGAGGCTAGGAAACCATGCAAGTCATATGAGGATGGAGCTTGTAAAGTCTTTAAGGACAGAGCTTTCTTTTCTGTGCTCACCTGAGCTGTGTAGTCACTACCGCAATACAACTCATAAGTAGCATTCAGAAACTACCCAAGGAATACAAACAGAGCTATTAGTATAACCTTCTTAAAAAGTGGAGGAATACATACTGTCACCTAAGTACAATACAGCAGCTGTATTTTTAGTATGAGACACTTTAAAAATAAGGTTGGTGTTTCCAGTTAACTTTTATGGCGAGCTAGAAATATTTTCTGCCATTGATATTGAACAATACATGGACATTTCAGTACATAGGAAATCTGTGTACCAAACTCCACATTCATACAGCATGTTCCCAAAATGTGTTCTGCTCTATGTTTTCAGCTGTTAATTAAATAAGAGAGAACATTTTGTATTTTACTTTATGGTACTTTATTTAAACTACTCTGGAGGAGCCTTAAGTTGGTTTGAACCTTGTGGTAAAATTGCTTTGTTTGGGGCAATTCTCACTTTAAGGAAAGAGCGATCAAAAAGCTTACAGAAAGCTTTTGAAGCTCACGTATTTACATAGAGAATAATAAACTAGATGAGATCAATTTCTAAACAAGTAGAACTCAAATCTGCTGAAAGTGATGGAATACAGAGTACTGTAAATAGATCTTCCCATCCACTAGCTCCTTGAGAAGTGTGCCTTCTTCACAGAATCACAGAATGGTAGAGATTGGGAGGGACCTGTGGAGATCATCTAGTCCAACCGCCATTCAAGCTTTTGCTTGGCAGTTGATACCTTTCAGTAGCTGACTTTTGTTCAGGCTCCGTGGGCTTCTTTGCTCCATAAACCAGGCTTGGCCAGGGCTTACTCTCTGACACGTGCAAGATCCCTGCTCCACTCAGTCTCCATAGCTGGAGATTGGTAGCTGGCTAGGAGTACTCCTCCAATGCTGCTGACTGTTCATTTGCTGTAGGAGGGAGCAGTTGGTTGCGGGAGCCAGGCCTAGACAGTTAAGCAGCCAGATTTTCTCTGATCCAACTTCACTATTTTAGCAAAGCATACCTAACACAGAAAATGGAAACAAACCAGTTCTGGCATCCATCACAGCTATCCATTTCATAAGAGGAATTGGTGTCTTTCTAAACAGATACAGATAAGGATATAGCCATAGATGTAGGAATAAAGTTTGAAAATTAAATTCTAAAGACTCCATGTAAGTGCTAGCCTTGTTTAAGCAATAGTGGTAGAGTTTTCTTATTGGTTTGCTCTCAAATCTGTGTAGGTAGGAAAGCTTACAGATGTTTAGGTTTGAAATTGATGACATAGATAATTAATTGCATTTAGACTTAGTGCTTCTGACAAACAGCTTTCCTGCGAAGTATTATGTCAGTGGTATTTGCTGTAATTTTTGCAAAGGTTCTGTGTTGATATTTCCATTATAAAACTCTTTCTTTCTGGTCTTTCAATAAAAATTCACTCCAGGCTGAAACATGGAACAGCTGATTTCAGCTCTTGATCAGTGGTTGGGTTTTTTTTTTATCACTTTTCCAGAAAATTGACTAAGCTGAGGTTTCTGTGTTGTACAAAGGTTAAAAAAGGTATGTAGGGGAAGAAATGAGGGAGGGGAGCAGTAGGAATGTAGTTGATGTAGGTGGTTTGTATTTCAGTTGTTTTTTCCTTTACCTGTAGGATCAGAATTCTGTGCTATCGGCATCATCTGTAGACCATTTGTGCTTTGGTGAAATTCATTACAGTTCTTTCTAGTGCCTGAAATTCTGCACATTGCCCCATCTATAGGAAAATATTCCAACAGCTACATAAATCTTTATCATGAGGCAGTAGCAATTGAAAATGGTAAAACAAAATATGAAGATTATATGCATCTGGAATATTGTGTCCAGTTCTGGGCCCCTCAGTTCAAGAAGGACAGGGAACTGCTGGAGAGAGTCCAGCTTAGGGCTACAAAGATGATCAAGGGAGTGGAGCATCTCCCTTATGAGGAGCGGCTGAGGGAGCTGGGTCTCTTTAGTTTGCAGAAGAGGAGACTGAGGGGAGACCTCATTAATATTTATAAATATATAAAGGGTGAGTGTCAGGAGGATGGAGCCAGGCTCTTCTCGGTGACAAACAATGATAGGACAAGGGGTAATGGACACAAGCTGGAACACAGGAGGTTCCACTTAAATTTGAGAAGAAACTTCTTCTCAGTGATGGTGCCAGAGCGCTGGAACAGGCTGCCCAGAGAGGTTGTGTAGTCTCCTTCTCTGGAGACATTCGAAACCCGCCTGGATGCCTTCCTGTGTAACCTCATCTAGGTGTTCCCGCTCCGGCGGGGAGATTGGACTAGATGATCTTTTGAGGTCCCTTCCAATCCCTAACGTTCTGTGATTCTGTGATTCTGTGATATACTGCATTATTTAAAAAATAATTTCTGATTAAGAGGAGGCAAAAATAGCCACTTTCAAATTATGAGATGCTGAGGGTTTTTTTGTAGGGCTTATTTTGTATTTCACATTCTGTTCTCCAAATTATGTATATGGATATGGTGGTAATCATTTGGAAGCACTGGGTCATTTTGAAAATATTTTTATTTGAAAGGTCAGTAATGTGAAATAAACTACCATTCTTATATCTGCTTAGTTTGCATTTGAATAGAATTGAAGAGCTGAGAAATGAATTCTGAGTCTCCATCTACTTCCTCAAAGATAGCAACAGCTTCGCTGTTTTTAGAGCTTTTGGCTAGTAAAGCCAAAGTCATCAGCTTTGCCTGCTGTTTTGGGCTGGTAGAAGCTTGCTTCTATGTACTTTTTGTTCTCTTGAGCTTGTTTTTCTTGGCCATTATGTCAGCATATTGGTATACACACAGAGCTTTTCATTTTGTGGCTTTTGTTTTGCTTGTTTGTTTGCTCTAATGTTTCACTTATTTTCCATCATTATATGTGTTTCATATTATATACTACACAATTATTTATTTATTGCTGTGGCTGACTATAAGATGTCACAGTTATGTTTGGAATGTGTCCATTACACACAGTCTCATTCACTTTGATGTGCCTCAGAGCAGCTCATGGCATGCTTGTATGTTAGGTCTGGTTAAGCTGTCACCTTTCAGTCATCAGGCCCTTCAGAGAATACATCAAGCTTTAGCTGGCCTGCCCTGAAATAACCGGTAAATTCAGATTGAGGTTACTGTAAAGAAATTTGAATGTTAGCCTTAGAAGACAACAAATTCAAGTGACATTTTTGCTGAGTCTCCATTGTAGCTTCTTATTTTGGTGTAAATCTTCCTGTATTGACAGCACTTGGAGAGCCTTGGAGTGGGGAAGAAACGTCTAGCTTTAGTAGCCAAAGGACCACAGTAAAGCCTTGTTACCATTGAAAGATATAAATGTTATAAGAAACAAATATAAGAGCCTTTGAGGACTTAAGAAAGAGGTGAGTGAGAAGAGCATTAGATTTGTACATCTTGGTTCTTCTCACAAATCAAAGCATAGCTCTCCCAGTAATAATAATAGTCCCATTTAACTTTTGACTTTCAAAGGCTTACTGTAAAAATAGACTCACTGAAAATTCAGATACTGTCAGGTCAAGGATTCGAATCTGGAGGTATACAGCAAAACTTTCTGAGTTACTTTGGAGAATTATGGTGTTTACTTACCTGTGATACTAGTATGTCTATGCTGTGGAAAGACTTGATTAGTATATGTAGATTCTCAAAATAGCCTTACTGTAGACAAATGGAATGTTTGAGAATGTTTTGACTGTTTTTCAATAGAAAATGTGGTTTAGTCTAAGTATAGGCTTCAAAATATTTAAAATTTTAAAGCATTAGCTAAAGTGCCATTTTGAATTTTAAGTAAATCTACCTGCTCCTCTTCCCTCAGTGGTTTCACGCAAACAAAATTTTGTTAGGAAGGATTTTCTGATAGAAGTTCAGATTTTTAGTCATAAACAAAAAAGTAAAGCCACTACATTTCATTACCTCAAATTTTAAATGTATTATATATGCATGTAGATGTGGAACTTCCAGTATAGTCATAATAAGAAATGTACTCTTACAGCTTTCAAGTAATCTGATATTCCAGTTCAATATGAGTAGTAATAGATGTGAGAAAAATCTGTAGGCAAGCTATATGATGCTAGACTTCTTAGTTGTAAATATAGTTTGTTAGTAGATTGAACAAGTTCCTTAATGTTCATCCGTATTTGTAAATACATGAGAAAGGAAAAGGTTTTAAGAAGGAGTTATTTTAGGCACTGTGCAAAGCTGTTAAGGGGCAAAAATTGAAGTCAATGTTGGTTTTTTTTCAGAATAAGACCAAAGGTAACTAGTTCCCTTCGAGGGACTAGTTTCTAGGTTTATATACATTACAAGTCATTCATACACTGTTTGGAAACTTGCTGAACTCTTGTACTTCATTCCACAGAATAAAAAACCTACTATGCATAAAGACGACTGTGTCCATATCCCTGTATTCTAGGGTGATTTCACTAGGCTACCTCATAGAGCCTCTTGTATCACATACCACACTTTGTTAATGTGCTGTTTCATTTCTTATAATGTGATTTTTTCTTTTTCAGCTCTGAGGGACAACAGAATTGAATTGGTCCGAGCTTCATGGCATGAACTCAGTATCAGTGTCAGTGACGTGTCTCTATCGGATGAAGGGCAGTACACCTGCTCTTTATTTACTATGCCTGTCAAAACTTCCAAGGCTTTTCTTACCGTTCTCGGTAAGTATAAATAGCTGAGCATAAAGAAGCAAGTGTAAAACTTCTCAGGCTTTGGTAAATCATGATAAGAATGAACTTTTCTAAAGCTTGGCAGAAGGCACATGTAAATGTCTGATCTTGTTTCCCTGAATTTTGTTGTTTCATATTGCTGTGCTGAAAAATAACATGCCTCTTACTGTTTGCACTGTGGTAGGATAATGAATTAGGGAGCACACAAATACCACAGTGTGAGTGCTCCATAATATGGACATAACCTCTACATCTCAGGCAGCAGAAGTGCAAAGAAAGTGCATGTGTTCATCTCCTAACAATGTATTGTATAGGGCAAAGGGGAGAAAATCAGAAAGCAATGGAATCAAAAGCTTTAGAGCTTTATCGTTTTTCCTTAGCTGTGCATTTTCTTGGCTCATTCTGCTTTCTTTTTTTGTTTATAAAGTGCATATTTTCACAGGGGTTGCTGCTTCTTTTATGCTTTATCCTCTAAATGCTCTGCTGTTTTCCCCAAAGGTTACAGATACACATAGAAAAGCAATAGATTTCAAGAGATACCCAGGAAATAAAGTTTCTGCTTGAAGCTTTATATGATTCTATGAATGTCAGTAGCCCAATCATCCAAAATTGCTATAGTTCATTGTAACACACCTGCGTACCTAAGAGGTTATATGATTTCTGAAATTGATTTTCATTTTTTTCTCCTTCTTCTGACCCTGAACTTGACTCTCTTTCTTTTTGTTTTATTTTTATATATAGACAGGCAGACAGTTAAATTTAATAGAACTAATGTAAGATGTTCTCTGCGCCAGTAATATTCACATTAATCCAGCCAGGGAATTGGTTTTGTGCATAGGATATGAAATATGTCTCCCTTTCAGTCCCCATGAGACTATTTTACAAAAATCGTCTCAAGTTTGCTATTAAGGACGGAAAATATCTACTCAAAGCAGAATATTCTGGAGTAACAACTGCCTATGGTTAATCTTTTCTCATCTCATGATCTAAACAATAGCTGAGTAGACCAGATCAACCTTTTAAATGGCAGAAAGACATAGAAGGATGTTACAAAGACAAAAAAACAAGTAGCCAATATTTATTAACCTAAGTAACTTGATCTTTCAAAGTCTTTTTAGTTTTACCTTCATTCTGGGAGAGAGTTTCACAAAATTTTCCCAACATTAGCTACTTACCTTCCAAGAAAGCTGCAAGGTTTAAGATGCCTGTCTTTTTTCATTTTTTATATGTCATTTTCTATTTCAAAGTCACATTTTAAACTCTTGGAACACTTTCTATGAAAAGGGGTCATTTTCCATTTAAATGTATTACATCTTTTAATCAGAAGAACTATCCTTTTATGCACTAATAATCTCTTTATTGACTACTCTGTTATGGATTAGAAGATTTAAGTGTGAAGGTATTATAGTAGACACCATTTTCTGTCCAGAAAGAGAGGAGTAGATTTATTACAGATGTGTACTGTGTGATAGGTACTGCTGTTTGGTTTTTATGTACATAATCTGTCATTTTGGAAAAGAGATGTGAACAAACCAAACTGTGAAAAATAGGGCACAGGATCAATTACTGTGGCTGATCTCTTTATATAGTCACAAATATGAATGCATCAAAGTGCTGCTATAAGATGCAAGTTATAACAATTACATTTTTCAGAGATTTAGAAGAGTCATCAGTATCACTTTCAGTTATTCTTATGTATTTGGAAGTCAAATGGATTTATACATGTGATCAAATTCTTCACGATTATCTTAATATTTAAAAAAAAACATTCCATGTTTCATTAAAAAAAAGAAATTTCAAATTTAGCATTATCTGTATAGTATGTCATGATCATATGACCTCCTCCAAAGAACTTGGATTCAGCTGAAGAGTTCTCCATAGCCAATAGATTTGTGATGATACCTTTTGTTCGTTTGGTTTTGTGTTCTCAGAAGATAAAGTAACTCCTGTACTTAATTTCATCCTCCCTTTTCCCTGGATTTTTTTTATTAAAACCTTCATAATTCATGCTTAAACATGAACTTAAATCAGGTCAGTGTTTTGTTGCCAGTTACATTTTATTTTCACAACTGTACTTCTAATATACCTTGTCATCCTGATTCCTAGTGCAGACTAGTTTAAACCTTACAATAAATAGCAAGTCAGACTAGACCCGCATGCAGAATATACATAGATGAGATAGTTTTTAAAATACAATCTGTTTCCCTTAGAAAAGTAGGTAATTTCTGTTTTATGTAATTCTTTAGAATCAACTGCAGTTCAGATTAACAGTTTATTTCCAATAGGAAACAGGATTCACTGACTTTCAATTTTAATAGAAGGCAAGGAAGAATTATTCTGTTTCCAGAACTTAGAGCATAGGAAGAAGTGAACTTTAAGTTGGTCATATGTTCATGGCAGCAGCTGACAATATCAATCAGAGACATTTTGCTTGTTTGCCTGTTAGGTGTTCCTGAGAAGCCACAAATTACTGGATTTACCTCACCAGTTATGGAGGGAGAGAGGATGCAGCTAACTTGCAAGACATCTGGTAGTAAGCCAGCAGCTGATATCAGATGGTTCAAGAATGACAAAGAAGTTAAAGGTATTTAAAAGGACTTTGTTGTAATTTGGTCCGATTGTCAAAATGTTACATTATTTAGAATTATATTTTTAATTAATGTTTGTAAAGTTTCGCATATTTAAATGTTAAATGAGTCAGTGGTAGTATATAGATAAGGAATTGATTGTAAATTACTGGAGTAGTCATATAGCCATCTTTTTATTTTTTCTTCAAATTTCCTTCATTTTTTCTTTATCAGCCGATGTTTTGAATTGTTCTGAACTCTCTTTGGCATAATAAACTCAACTATGATGCTTCATAGAGAAACGTGTTATGGATAACCAACAGGTTACGGTTGGAGTCGATGATCTTAAAGGTCTTTTCCGACCAAATGATTCTATGATTCTGTGACTATTGTTACCACAGCCTTACCACCTACGCAGCAGGAGTGGTGGAGGAGACAGGAGACTGCACTTCTCATACAGGAGCTACAGAGCCTGCTCTGGTTAGGAAAAGTCAGCAACTGAGGGAATCTTGGTTGGGAAACAGGGAAACTGCAGCTGAGGCAAGGTTGGTGAGAGTCTACAGTGAGGAGCATGGAGAAGACAGGCTTTAAAAGGGATGAGGAGAACTTCACATGGGCTGGAAGATGTTGGACAAAGTCTTCTGTAACTGAAAAGTCATCAGGTGACTAAAACCAAACCTGAAAGCAAGGAGTTGCCTTTGAGGATGCAGTGAGATAGGAAACTGTTGCATATAAATGTTATGTATTTCTTTTCTGCCTTCTCTTTCACTTTGTATGTTCTTTACTTTAAAGTTAGTTTTCTAGTCCATATTCTCATAAATGCTGGGATAGTTTAAAATCCCTTTTGATGAATGGGTGGAGAGAGCTTTCTATAACAAGGCTTAGTCACATCTACCACAGCCAACTGAGGTGCTCATTATAAAGTAGATGAATAAAAAAGATAAGGTATTGATATTTATTTGTGTCAACTCTATTTATTCTGCTATAAGACCAGATCAATAAATGATTCATAATCCACCTTTTCTGTGTAACTTTAAAAAAGAATGAACTTTTGTCTGCTTTGTCTCATATTTGTCTGACATTGTGGATTTTGTTAGTTCAATAAAATGCCTCAAGCAAAGTTACAGCATTAATTACAGCATCCATTAATCTACCAGTGGTATCCTCTACCACAGTTCAATGTACATAATCAAAGCTGTGATATAAAATTGGTAAATAAAGGAGATTGCAGTTGATTATCCAAGAAACTCAGTCCATTCTAGAAGTGTCTTTAGATTTCTGATGAAAATCAGAATAGTGTTGAAGGACACAGGAATTTTAGGCTGGAATAATTTGAAATGTGTTTCAGCACCTGTAGCAAGGATAGAAAAAGAGGAATCAGAGAACCATTTTTTCCAGCCATTGGGAAATTTGAGGAAATTGCTGAAGTTTCAACAGACTCATCAAACGTAATTAAAAAGAATTTAACAGCACAGCTTACACACATATCACAGCATAGATTCTGTCATCCAGAAAAGATGACAGGATGAATATATTTATTCAAGACATGCAAGGATTGAAAATCACTCAAAGCAATGTCAATACTTCAAGAGATCCACTGATACAGTTGGCCTAACAGCAAGGTGGCATATCTGAAAAGATATTATTATTAAAATTATGTTTTAAAATCTGTTGTAATAACTTTGCCTTTCAGCTGACATGTAATTAAAGCCAAACAAGCTATTTGGTGATCTGACTCTTTAACTAACTGGCTCTTCTCAACAGTTCTTAAAGGAATGTTTTTTAAAAAAGGGGCTGGGGAAGGAACAAAGAAGATGTGTGAAAAAGAACAGTAAAGAAAAAAAACAACAACAAACACAAAAAAAACCAAAACCCAGAAATGAGAGGAAAGTACTGAGCACATTTATTTCAGCTTAATTTTCTAGGTCTTCTGAAGAGCACATTGCCATTTCAGAAAGGTTAGAAATAAAATAACCTAACCAGTTTGCAGTGGCATCAGCAGAAGTTACATTAGCTTTGTGCACTGTAAAAGGTGAAATGATAAATCTGAGAAAATAGATATGAAATTATATGCTAATGCAGCTGACATTAAAGGTTAGGAGTTTGTCTGTCTAGCACCAGTAAATCCAATTGTGTTACAGTGTATTATACATGGCACAAAGGAATATAAATGATGCACTGAGTTCAGAGTTGCACCAAAGGGGAAGAAGCCATTCTAAAATTGTAGCTCAATTGCTGTTACTCAAAAAAGGAATCATCATCTGGTAAAGGAATACTGTTTGATGGAGTAAGTGTTAGCAATGGAAGAGACTGAATGTGAAGCACTGAGTACCATACCTTTTATTTGAGTGTTCTATCTGCAGTTTAGCATTCTGGTGACATTTCTAGAAATTTAATAAAAGCAAAAATATTAGCAATGCTAAATAAATACTTTTAATTAAAAATAAGTCTGTTTTTTCAATAAAATTTATTTTATGGTATTCCAGTAATATTATGTAAAAAATATAATTTTATGTTTCAAGACTATTTTTTTAATGGATTATTTTTTCCCTAGCAAAATTTGACTTCAAAAATAAATAAGATAATAGCAGCTCCTTTTGTTGCAACATAGTAAGACATTTTGAATTAGTTTATATAATTCAGAGAGGCACTGAACATTCTGTCTTGATAAACTTCTAAAATAAAAATGAAATTTTTTTAGATAATAAGGCCATTTCATGTCAGAACTTGATTTTAAATATAAGCATAGATTATAATTGCCTTGTAAAAACAGCAAAACTGTCTTTTAAAAAGATGAGTGTTTCTATATGGGAGTAACGTGCTTTTATAGTTGACAATAAACAACAAATGATAGGCATTCTATAATTTCTATTTATTATTTTCACTATTAAACATCTATACTTATGAGATGTAAACTAGTATTAGTTAATACAAACATATCCCTATGTGCAGCTATCTGATAAAGTCATAGAAGTGGGCCCCTAGTTGACCCTTGGATTTCACATGACCTAACCTCTGTTCAAAGGTTAGATCAGGTTGCTAAAGATCCTTTCCCACTCAATTGTAAAAAATCTCCAAGGACAGAGATTCCATAGTCTGTCTGGGCTAGAGGTTTCAGTATTTGAAAGCCCTCTGTGGAGAATTTTCATTATATGTAGATATTTCATGATACGTAATCAGAATTTGCCTTGGTATAACTTGGGTTCATTTCCCCTCAACTTTTGCTGCACACCTCTGAGAGCACTCTGGCTTTTTTTCTCTATGACTGTGTATTGTGTACTTGAAGGCAGCACATTGATCTGGTTTTTTTCTTCTCTTCATCAGGTTGAACAAACCCAACAATCTTAAGCTGTCCTTGTACATTGTATGCTCCTGCAACTGACCATCTCTATGCCTTTCACCTGAACCTACTTGGGTTTGTTAACATCTTTCTTGTACCAGAAAGCCCAAAACTGGGCCTGGTACTCTAGATGTAGCCATGCAAGCCTTTTCCCTTGACTTGTGGCTATGCTATTATTAATGAAGGGCACTCGGTTTTTTAGGTTTCAACCCTGTAAAGGCACACTGCTGACTCATGTTCAACCGGTCCTCAAGACCTTCAGTTCCTCCTCTATAAAGCTATTTTCTATCTAGTCATCCCCCAATCTGTTTCATTATAGTAATTTCCAGAGAAAGTGCCTCTATAATGGATCACTTTTAAAGTGGCTATTTAGAAGAGAGATGAGTAGCAGGAAAAGAAATAAAAGAATGGACTACAGTAGACATATTTAAAAATTCTGTAAAAAACATGGGTAAATATTCTGAATGCTAGCATACGATTACATACCCAGTATCTGATCTCCACTGCTCCTATATCCAGGTGGGCTTACATTCAGTTAGCTTATGTTACAATCACACCTTCAGTTTGCTATGAAGAAACATCTAGGAAGATACAGCCAATAAAGGGAACAAGCTAATTATTTATGTTGATGACGATGTCAACAGTATATAGAATAGTATCACCATCCTTTTTAAACAAGTAGTTAACTCTAAAAGTTGAACTCTTCCAAACAGTAGATGTCTAGAGAAATGCTTCTAAACATCTGCTTAGGAAATTAACTGCTTTTGTTTTTCTAAAGGATTAAGCATCCACAACCTCTCACTGAAATTAAAGTTGTTGATGTTTTCAGGAGCTGTCTGTCCTCTGCCCAAAGTCAGTAAGCAAAGTGATGTGTACATTACTTATAAGCAGAAGGCTATCTATATAGGTGCTTATTATTAAATTTGGAAACCTAACTCTGGGAACAAAATCTCATCTGTTTGCTTTAAATATTAGTGAAGACATTTGTTGTTTGATTATAATAACTTTGCTTTAGCCCTGGTAAATATTTCTCTCACCTACTGATCCCTAAATATTAATAGTCACTGTAGCAGAAATTGAAGACTCTTAAAGCTTAGCAACCAACAGGCAGAAAAATGCTTTTATGCAGGATACAATTATTTCTTAGGGAAAAATGGAAATTATATACCTACTTCTTGTCTTTATCTGGGCACAACGAAGAAGACCACCTTTCTAATATCAGAGATATTTTTAATCTAAAAAGATGTAGCTTAAGCCATTTAAGATTTTCTTTCTAAAATTGTTATTTCATGGAAATCGTATTTAGACCATCTTCTTCTCTAATGGGATTTAGTGCAATTTGTAAAACTGTATACTCTCACTTTTTTTTTTTAGGACACAGAGGACATATACAATCTCAGTTCAATGTAATTTCTGTTTATATATTTATATATGCCTTTTAAAGCTTTCATTGTAACAAATCAATAAAACAAGCTTATTATTTTGATGAAATAAATTAAAATCAATAAGTATTGCAAATAGTTAGGAACCAAGTAAAACATTTCTGAAGTATGTGTAAGAAGGTCTCATATTGTAGTTAATACATTAGAACTTTTTAAAGTAAATGCTCAGATTTTTAACTGAATCTTCACAAAAGCAGTAGTCCAATTTAGCATGATGTAAAGGAGTGAGTAGAGGGTTTCTTCAAAGAAATTTTATTTCTGGTCTTCTTGAGACTTGTCTGTAGATTCCAGACATCCTCTATGACAGTTGCTATACTATGACATGCTCTATCTACAGTTATTATATGCTCTATATACAGTTATTCATTTCAATTGATAGCTATACTTTAGCTTAATTCTTATGTTTGCATAACTCTAGCCAAACAACAGAATAAGCAATGGATAAAGTAAGCACAGGATTAATGTGACTAGATGCATACAACCCTTAGTTCACATGTCTTCAATAATATCCTTGTATTGCATTACTCTGAAAGATTTATAAGCATAGACTTTGAAAATTTAATATTTAGTGACACTGAATACTTAAGGGAAGTGAGGGTGGGAGGAGACTGCATTTATTCTAATGAACTGCATAGAAAGTTTATATCAAATTTGGACCTAAACATGTAGGAAAGAGATAATGATGAAAGGAATTTCTGGTTAAATGTAGTATCATGTAACCAATTTTAAAGTTTTCTTTTTCAATATCTGCTGCTCTGACAATTGGAGCAAACTGAGGAATAGCTACAGTCTACTTACTTTTGTTTTAAAGAGATCAATACACACATGAAATACGTGTTTTTTCAACAGGTGTGATGGATAATTTAGCTGTCTATTGCTGGACTGCTTTTCCTAAAAATATTGGAGAGAAAATGGTTTGTCTATTTTTTCTTTCAGATGTTAAATATTTAAAAGAAGAAGATGCAAATCGTAAAACATTCACAGTCAGCAGCACGCTGGATTTCCTAGCAGATCGCAATGATGATGGTGCAGTTGTAAGTTGCAGAGTAGATCATGAGTCCCTAAACTCTACACCTCAGATAGCAATGCAGGTTCTAGAAATACACTGTAAGTAATACACCTTACGTATGCTTGCTTTTATAGTTTAGTTTTGTTTCAGAGTTTCTATTATGGGGGAAAAAAATCTCTGGTGTTGTGTCTTTCTTTTAACCAACTCCTCTGATTTGTAGTTGGTTGGTTGGTTGGGAGTTTCTTTTTGTTTTTACAGGAATAACTTTAAAAGCTGTAATGAGAGCTTTACCAGTGAAAACAGTAGGGGACTGAGTTCTTGGTTTGCTTTGAGAAATGGGAGAGAGAAAATGCATTTGTCGCTTGTTTATCATTGTAGCAATGTGAAAGCATTCTTAAAAATCAAGATCATAGTAGTTCATAGTTTTCCTTGAAAGTGTCTAGAAACTTCAAATAAGGGTATGAAGAAGCAAAGTCTGCAGCATACACCCTCAATAACTTTGAATCCTGCTAATGAAACTTTGTGTAATGCTGTTAATTACACAAGTCAAGAAAAAAAAGCCCTTTAGAAATTATTTTTACATCTTGTCTATACAGGATGTTACTCTAGATAATCCAAACTTCAGTTGTTTTGTATCTCTGTATATTGGCTTGTTTTTTCAAATAGGATTTCTGGAAACTTGATGTTTTCCACAGTGCATTTTTTTCGAAGTTGAATGAACCTGCCCCTGTATCTGTGTACCCTACTCTGAAGTCATGTTGTCCTTTCAGTTAGGTTTTTCTCACTTACAAGCTATGAGACACTGAGGAAGACACCTTTTCACCATTAAATGATGTTTTTGTATTCACTTGCATTATACCCACTCTTCTTCAGGGTAGAGCTATTTGGATTTCTGCAGAACACCTGTACTTTTGATTGCCAGCTAGAAAAAACAGGCATCTGCAAAACATTGTCAGACCAGTTGATTGGGAGAGACCTTCCATTAATCTGTTTCTATGGTAGGTGTTATCAACCTGTTACAAAGCAGACAAGCTTGTCCGTAAAGCAGACAATTCCAGTAACTACAACTAGTTCCCGAGATACCATGTCAAGGACTGCTGTTGTTTCTAAACAGAGATATTTTCATAAGCATCTAAGACTTCTAAGCACATGTAAAATGCAGTAATGGCAAAAGCACAACATGCACAGAAGCTGACAGCATTGCTAAAAATGCCGTCTACGAAAAAGACTGAAAATTAGAAGGATGTGGATTAGCATCCACAAGTACTGAAAATAACTGTTTCTGAAATAGTCTACCCATCATTTTTCTGAGGGAGATCAAAGCCTTTCTTCACCAAATGGCTATTACCTGCCTCCCCTAACAAGTTCAAATGACATCTGTACTAGACAGAAGAATCCTTAACAGCTTTATTTCCTTGAATTCTAAATCCCACAGCCATCAGTCACTGAGCTGGCCCATGACGTCACTTCCAGATTGCTTGCTTTTCCTTCAGTGCCCTACTCAAGATATTGACACTACAGGAGATGAACCAAATTGAATGGAACAGTAGATACAGAAACAAGACAGCTATAGGAGGTTTAAACTGAGTAACAGTGACTGCATTGTAATATGATTCAAGGTAAAGGTGAGGTTCTGGTTTTCATGAACATCGTAAGATCATAAGGCAAAGGAGCCTTTCTGTGGCCTCTCATATATAAAGCTACTTGGATATTTGTTGTTTCATTCCAAGTTGCACTCTAGGTAGCAAGACACTACCTTGCTAAATAGCAGTGGGGTACACCTTCCTCCATACCCATTGCTTCATGTTTTGAACAAGACCCTTCTTTCTCTTCTGCGGTGTCACTGAAGTTCTCTAACAAAGACAGACTGCACCAAGCGTTTACAATTACTAATGTGTTTTATGTTACTGCCCCCTCAGATTGCCAATTTATCAAAAGCCACAATGCACAAGTAATTATTCTTTATCATTCTTGCTTGCTCCATTAATTTTCCACCTATCAATTTAATACTCTCCAGCACTAGTACAGAGTCATTATACGTGGAAAGGTAAGTGAGAATTCTCCCAAAAGAAGCTCAAGTTTAGAAGAGAGGGTGGATATAGCATTTAACCCCATGGAGAAAGCAGTATTTTATTACTGGTGACAAGGAGACTAAGAACAGGCTATTCTTCTCCTTTTCCTTACCACCTATATCTCCATGGTCAACATGGTCAGAAGTCAACACTGGGCAAGTTTCTAAAGAAGACTTTATAAAAAGAGAAGGAGATTCTGTAAAATAATGATTTGATTCAGCAGAGAGCGTTGAAGAAAAAAGAGGAGAAGGGTGATTTACTAGAGCAATCCCAAAGACTCTGATCTCTGATCATCGCACTGGAACTAGGCCCCTTGATGTTATTCTCCTGGTATTGCTCACCATCGTCATGGGTATTACTGCAGTCACTGGAAACGGCTGACATTTTTCCATCAGTCCGTAAGACTTTAAACATATAAGAGACATCCTATTTGTATTAATGAGAGGCATGCTCACAGGACCCAGTGTGACCTGACCCAGTATATCTTCAATGCTGCCTGACAGCAGTTCAAAAATAGTGCTGACAAAACGGATGAATTATGGGTCCCATGAGAAAAGTCAGGAGCATTTTTTAGTCTGACGTCCTGTAAAGCTCCAAACTCACAACCAAGTAGTGTGGCATTACTCCGTAGGGCACTTGTTCCGAATGTCTGAGGGGTACTTCAGATAAGCAGAGAGCTATGGGAGAATGGTAAGCAACTACCTTAAAACGATCCAACAGAACAGCACAACTGAGCACTAGTTTGGGAGAGAATGGAAACACAATGATTGGGCATCACCCACTAGAACTGCACTTGGTTTTTAAACTCTTTCTTAAAATCTGAAGGATTTTATCTGTGGTATATGGATGCTGCATCTGAATTTACAGTGTATCATCACAGGTTAGGAAAAAAGAGAATAATAAATTGTTTAGCCTTTGCTGTTCTGTATAATTATGCTTGAACTAAAAAGCCTGCTTTGTTTCAAGCAACTAGCCCCTGACAATGGACAAAACATTTGTGGCTTCATCAAAACAACAACAACAACAAAAATGCATAGAACAGGAAAATAACAGGAGAATAGGTATTACAGAATAGTGTTTCCATACAGTGAATGACAGGGGTTTTTTATGCCTAGTGAAAGACAGAATAAAATTAAATCTGTCCTAGATGATGAGACTATATGAAACAGATATTTTTAATGAGTCCATGGAGAGATGTAGATAGAGGTGCTTATGAGTCCACACAGCTGCTTTTATAACCAGGTTTAATAAGAAGTAAACTTAACAAAATGAAAGCCAGTAATGCCATCAGCAGCGATATCAATATGGAACATACTTTATTCCCTCTTCTTCCTCTTACACAAATCTTAGCTTTTGTTAGTGTGATAGAGCAATCAAATTAGCTTTTCCTAGTAGTATTACAGTACATGAAATGAAGCTGAGGACTAAAATTTTAAGATTAAAAAGTTCTGATTTTCTTTTAATACATATATATGTGTATATAATAGAAGTAATATCTAAGTCCTTCTGCTGCTCTTTTTTTTTTAATGGTTAGATCCAGAAGTAGAGATCACCTATAGTACTTGTAGCTTGTCCGGAAGGAGGATATCTTGAAGGAGTCATAATCAGTCCTCATTTTCACAGGGCTTTCCAGATTAATTTTGCAGACTTCAAATAGTAAAATAATAGGGATGCTGTTGGGATAAGCATACTGTACACCACTCCAGACTGTGGGATAATTAGCTCTTCCCATCTTCTGAGCTTTATTTATCACTAGATGTTATTTATCACTTATGTTATGTCTCACTTGTGCTTAATCCTCTTCATCTGTATGGTGCTCTGTGCACTGCAGGGCAGCCCAATTGCCCAAGTCTTTCTGTCGTGCTGAAAAGTTGGGCTGTAATTTACTTTCTGCTTGACCAGCAGAGGTTTGTGGTAGCATGACACTGCTTGCTGAGTTTATTTTTCCTCTGACCCTTACTGTCAACAGTAAACCTAAAATAGACTTGTATCCCTTGTGACTTTACTCTGAAGCTTGCTTGTCAGCCTAGCTTCCACTGATTATTAGGAAGTGCTACTCATAAGTGATAAATGCAAATCTCAAAGGGATATTTCATTTCATTGTTTACATCTGCATTCAAACTAAACTAAGAATGCATCCTTTGTTCCTGTACTATAGAATCCCAGGTTCAGTACTTCAATTTTGGAAGCTTCTCAGTATGATATTTATGAGATTGTATACTGTAAGTCCTCGTGCGTACTTCTGAAAAGAGATTTTTTGAGGGCAAGTACAACTTCTGGTCCACATCTGGGAAGTGAGTGAGTTCTGCTTATCTCTCCTCAATGTCTCGGACACATGTTGTTTCCCAGAAGCAGCATCTTCACTTTCCTCCGTGACTTATCTGAGAAGAAGCCAGACAACATGTTGCTTCCTACTGAACAGCGTGCCATAAAATTACCCAGTGGTAATTACTTTACCTTAGTGAAAATTCTCTGACTACAGTAAATTACCCAGCAGACCTCAGTAAAAATTAATTGTGTAAGTCTGCCCCAGAGGCTGCTTTTGAAACTTTAAAGGGAAATCAAATCATTTGAACTTCAAACCTAATCATTGTGATTCTAAAATGGCAGCTGTGATATGATCCATGCTAAAAGAGTCAGTGAGATTTTGCTCAAAAACTGACCACACTCCCAAATGACAGCACTAATAAGCTAAATATGTGTTATGTAAAGAAGTGTCTAGAGGGGCAATTTTGAGTAAATTCTATATTGGCAGACACAGATGTGCAGTGAATTCTCAGTCTGACAAGTCTATAGCCATCAGCTGAGTTGCTTCTACAGGCTATTCCAACAATGTTTGGACAATGGGCTGTTTCTTTGTTTGGGCATTGTTACTAGATTCTTTTGCAATGAACGTCCGAACTTGACTTTAAAATTAGGCAGCTATTCCAAGAGAATGTTGGCTATTGTCCAGGAAATAAACTTATTGATTTTGAATTAAGTAAACAAAATGCCTCGAATGCAGCAGACTACAGATAAGCAAATCAGCAATGCACTTGTGCAGCCATGTAGAAAATTGTGTGTGTGTGTGTCTAACAACAGCATACCACTGTGATTTCTGATGTATTAGCAAATGAAGGTTTCTCTGACAACAGGTTGGGATTAGAATTTCTGCTGGTGTAAAGCAGAGTAGTTTTATCAAAGAGCCACTTTACCCGATGTACACTAAGAGAGTTTAGCCCAATATTTTCATTGGTTGGTTTCAAGTTTTTGTTGGAACACAGGTTCTGCAATCATACATTCTGAACAAAAATAAGTGAAAATATGTGAAATATAATATATATGTGTGTGTGTGAATATGTGAAAATACATTATATGAAATATATGTAATATACATTCCTATAGTACTATGTGTTATAAGGCATTATAAAAATAAGGCAAGAAAAGCATGACTACCTCAAACATGGATTTGCTGTATTTTTGTACATCAGAAGGGGCAGATGTGTGCCCGTGAAAAAGCATACAGAACTGGACACCTCTTAGCTAGAATAAAGTATGAAAGGGAAGGGATAGTTTTCAGTGTTGCCTACTTATGGTCTTCTGTACTGTAAATGGGTAAAATATGTGTCACGCCTTCATTTTCTTTCAACTGTGTGGCTGAGGCAGACCATTTGTCTTTTTGAAGCTGTTCCACTAAGACACAAGATTTTAATCTTCTTTTAGTGTGTTCCTTTCTTTTTACTTACTTTAATTATTTTTCCCAGCTTTCTGCTTAAAAAAAACTTTTTTTGCTCTTGCACTTTGGCATGAGTTATCTTATTTTTTTCCTTGGCCTCAGGATTATTTATTTTAATTTTTCTTTTTTTTTTTTTTTCACTTGAAGTATGTCTCACAGAACTCCCCAAGGGTTAAGCAGTACCCATGCTTTAAGAAAAAAGGCACATTTCCCTTTTTTGGAGGTAGCTTGTATTGTCTAGGCAGAGAACATGTTTTTCCAAAGTGAAGAAAATATGAGAGTTAAAAGAAATTTCCTTCACTGATGCTTTTTGGTTTCTGATCATTCAACAGCATTGTTGATCATTCTCGCTGCTTATGACCATATCTTTATTATGCTATGTGACACCCTCAGAGAAACACTGGCTAAATGAAAAATCTGGGAATATTTGGCATGATTACATGGTGCCTCAGTCTTTGTATGGACAGTTTGGCAAGAGATACATCCCCAGAGTCACAAAATGGTTTGCTAACTAGGATAATGAGGTGTCACATCCTTCCAATTTTGCTCTCTTTTTTTTTTTTTTAATAGGCTTCCAAATATTGAGCCAGCTCAAATAGATATAGGTAGACTGTTTATGGAGTCAGGAGTGAAAACAGCTGGAACGATTGTAAGAACTGAAACTTATTTTGGTTTTGCCATGAGAAAAAATGGTTAACTATATCTTTAGTCGATGAGCTTAAGCACACAATTCTTCTATATATTCTGATATAGTGAAAAGACCTGGATTTTCCCAGGGCACAATTCTGTAGGGCCATAAAAGAAAGAACTCACTTGAGATTTGCACATCCAGGGCCTTGCAGTTCTCTATTCCAAATTAGCACAATTTCCTCTCTTGCTATAACCATTTTATCTTAGGATAATTTGAGTGTTTGGGAACTGTGACACCTCAGAGACCTGCAGAACTTGTGGAAGGTAGCCAATATCTCAAGATGAAGCAGCACATTCTCTGGCATGGCCCATCCTATTGCATACTGCTCATAGCAAATGGCAAAGAAAATTTCCCTTTGAGGAAATAAATGGTTTTGTTCTAAACAGATATAGTCCTAATGCTTTTTTTGGCCTTAATGCTTTATTCTTCAGAATTCTTAGACTCAGCTCTGGGAATGAGACATTTTTAGGATGTGTTCTTTTTTTGAGGAAACAAATCTGCTATCATCAATGTATAGCTACCTAGACCCAACCTTTTGGAAGACATTAAGTCATTATTGGACTGTCATCAGTCCTTCTGCTAAGGACACCTAACAAAGATATGAATACTGGACCACAAGAGGGAAACTCAGAACAACTTTTTTTTTTTTTGAGTGATTTTTTGGGACTGAAGATGCTGTAGAAACAATCTATTTGCTTCAGACACCTAAGAGCGCTGGATTTCGCTCCAGCATTGGGCTGCCCCAAGGATCTCTTTTGCATATGTCCTTTATCCTTAGAAATGAAGTATACTTCCCACCCTGAGTTAATGGAGGGTAGTATCTGGTTAGTGTAATATACCATCCAGCATCTTGATCACCAGATCTTGGCCATAACAATGTTGTTTTCAGGATATATTCTGTCTGTACGCAACAGGACACCTGGACCTCAGGTTCTTAGATCTCAGCTTTTCAAGTTGGTTTCTCTATCCGACCTTCATCTCACAACTTAGATGGTCTTATTGATTAAATCCACTTTTTGTTCCTGCTTTAAAAGCAAGAGGGCTATGTCTCCTGTGTGATGTGCAGGTAGGACCTTGGTCTCTCACAAAACCTCCCTCTCTGATCATAGACAATCTCTGTAGCCCTAAGCAAGCACGGATTTCCTTTTCTTCAGTGAAAACTTGCCAGCCATTTAAATCCTTTAGAAGCCAATGAGGAAAAGCTAGATGTTTTCTTAAATGGCTACCTGAGTATGACAGAGAGGTACCATCTCTTGCAACTGATGCTCCCATCCCTTAGAGGTCAACTGTGTGGTCAAGAGAGATGTTCCTGATTTTCTCCTTCAGTGAACAAGTTCTGCTGTACTGCTGTGACCTTGAGAATGAGAGAATTTAAAGATCTTCCAGTTGACTTCCTGTTATATTGTAAGATAAATTTACCCTTTGTACACATTCAGGTTTCTACCCAAGACTCATCTGTGTTGAGATACTCTTCCTGTATTTTACCCAAACAGTTTGGGGTTTTCTTATCCCTGAATCACAATATGAATGTTAATATGGACAATAAATATATCTCAGTATGATTTAAATACTTTGGTGACCAGTTCAAATTCCATTTGAATTCCTTAAAGGGAGGGTATTTCCATATTTACCAGTGTAAGAAGCAGTTAAAAATAGTAATAATAAGAATGCAAATTAAAAGCTACAGCTTCAATACATGTAGACCTCTTAATATTGAATGAAAAGTAAATAAGTAGTTATTCTATTTAATTATTTATCTCAATAATTATGTAAACACTGTGTTAATAAGTAAAATTATCTTGTTTCAGCTTTTCTTATTAGTGAATGCTTGAAAGAAATTAAACATAAAGGATAGTTACTGTAAACAGTAAAGAATTATATCTGTGAACATGAAAGTTCAGTGCCACAATTTGCATGTTTAAATGAGATCAATTAGGTTAATGATGGATGAAAATAAGAAATCCATGATTTAAATGCAAAATAATTCAAGAACTTGTGGGTCCATTTACTGTCAAAGTTTCATCTTTCAAAGGGGATATCTAGTTCAAAGGGTTAATGTACAATCCTGACCTTTCCCATCTGGAAGCTTATGCTCAAATATGGTTTACTAGTGAAATGTAATCTAATATAATTTATTTCTCTCTAAACTCTTTTGTAGGAAAAATCCACAGAGTTGCTTGTCTATTCTGCGTAGGAACTTTAAAGTATGGTGTGAGCAAGTTATTCCGTTTGCTTGTCATGTGTTTAAGAGAGGGCGCAAGAACATATCGAAGGAAGCTGAGAAGGGAACATTCAGTAATATTAAACATAGGATGTTTAGGAAATAATTATAAAATAAATACAAATCGATTTCAGAGGAGTAAGCCTGTAGGCATAGGAAAGAGACAACCTATGGTAAAAGGACTGAAAAGGCAGAGGGCACAGCTACATTGGTGAATGTAGCACAATGAGGTCGGCCCCAAACCTGTTCCAAATACGTTTGAATATCACCGTACTTTTCTGTGTGGAGATGCTAGCTTTGTCAGTGTAGTAACATTCCTGAATGAATGAGGACTGATGAGCTTTTCTCTCTGTAGAGGCTTGGGACAGAACCTTACAGAGCTCACTGTAGGCTTTTGAGATTGCGTAGTTAATTTGGTCATGACTGGCCATGTGCCGCTGTCACCAGTAGAAATCCCTGCAGTGAGTCAGTCAAGCCACTGGAAGATACTCTTAGGTGGACATAAGAAACAGAACAAGCTAGTTAGTGCACCTGAAAAGACAGAAAACTAGTGTAATGGTATAAAAAAGCAATGCAGCTGATTTCCTGTAATGGTAAACCTTTTTCTACATAAGGAGGTAGGCTCCAGAAATAATGATCTATTCCAGACAGCCCAGCAGCAGTATCCTCAAGACTGACTGACAGATTTTTGAAGCTTCTAATCTAAGTAACAATCAGTTACTGTAAAAGTTATTAAAATTTCTCTGCATTGCATTTGATAAGACGAACACCTACATAGATAAAATGTGAATATATTAGATGATTGATGTTAGAGGTATGTAGTGGAAGGTTGAATTTATGGAAAAACTATAAAGCAAGTTTTTAAATATGCTTGTTTTATCTACTCTATATTGGGTGGCACTAACAGGACAATAAAGATTGAGTGGCTGAATGACAGTCCAGTGTCTGAGAAGTTCCACATCAGGTCCCAGTTGGAGCAAGAATCTTTCAGGTACATCACTAAGATCCATTAAGTTCCATGCTGCCTTTGAAAATATGTTTCAAATATATTTTTCATTTTTTCCTAGCCTAGACTTGATGTAATCTTATATGGGATCATCTTGGATGGAGACTGAAAGTTACAGAATCTGTATAGCTCACACTCTAGGTTATAACTCTGGTCACCTTCAGCCAGTAAACATAATGACAGAAGGACAAAGCTGTTCCAGGCCCTCCCTATAGCATGGTTTGGGGGGCTGTTTATTTCCAAAACTAAAGACTAGCAAGCAAGTGAGATAATTTGGAGGAAAACATATATAAAGAGATTGTTAGTAGGACTTCCCAGAGAATAGAGGTTTGCATTTCATGAGGGTGTGGTATATATTTATAAGAAACAAGTCAAATTTTCATATCCCCATACTACTGCTTAGATATGTTTATATAGATTAAACTTCTATAATGGCCAATATCTGATGTGAATGTCAGAGAAATGCTTTAAGGGGTATCTGGGTATGCTAAGCATCCAGAGCTTTTATTTACTCC
The DNA here is from genome assembly GCF_000695765.1 of Mesitornis unicolor. NCBI lineage: Eukaryota > Metazoa > Chordata > Aves > Mesitornithiformes > Mesitornithidae > Mesitornis > Mesitornis unicolor. Next base: position 99,144 of record NW_010160542.1, on the reverse strand, counting down.
TTCACCACTTCTGGATGTTCTGCAACTCTCAAGCCATATTCAAGATGATTTAAGTCAGACATGACAGAAAACTGAAGGCCTTAAGCAAAAGAATCTGAGGATGCAGAACATAAAATTACATTGAAAAGTCATGTGCTGACTCAGAGTTAGGCATTTTTTGATGATACACGTGATTTAGGCAGATGGGTTATTTTTCTTTTTTGTTTATTCAGACCTTCTGCGTGACATGGAAAAAATGAGGTAAAATGTAAATAAGTTAGAGAAAGCACAGTGTAAGGCAACAGAGATGTTAGTGGAACAGAGAGGCTTGCGTATCTGCAGAGGCTGGCAAAATGCAGATTGTTTAGTCTGAAGAAGTGGCATGACAAAAGTAATTAAACAAGATAAAAGTTGTAAAACTAAGCTTCATCGCTCGCATTCACTAAGCTTCGTCGCTTGAATTTCTGAAGAAAACAGAGCTGAGTTGCCAACGAAAATATTATTTCTGCAATATCATTCATGTGTGTATGGGACTTGCTGGATAACTTAAGAAATCAGTGACCCATTCTGCAAAAGCATGTAAAGGGGAATAGCTGTATTTACACAGGCAGTACTATTGCCACTAGAAGTGGCACACATCTAGAACTGTGATGACAGTGCCACTCTGTCTACCACTTAATTCAGTAAGGTCTACCGATATATCCAATGCTATGCTCACATTTATCTGTGCCAGTGTTAAGATCCAGCACAAACTACGTAAGTATGATCAATGAACACATTATATGAAAAAGGAAGGGTAAGGTTTTAATGCATTTTAAATGGAGCAGAGAGGAATTGTGGAGCTTTGGTCATGTACCTTCATCTTCTCTTTCATGTTCCCAAAATCACAAGCCACACATTATGTACTAACACATTTTAATTACTTTTTTTTTCTTTTTAGCAATTGAGGTGAAGGAGTATGGTATGACTGACAGGTGAGATGATGAAACAGGTACTATGAATATTTTTAAGAAAGTACTAGATAATCAAGGTTCACAGAATTAGTAACTTAAAGGGTTTCCTGCCAGGTTGGTGCTTGAATTCAGGCACTAACGAATTATAAGTATCAGGAGGGAATATTTCACTGATCGAGCTTTCTTTTCCCCCACATTGGCATTTGGCTTGTTGTTTTGCATCCAGGAGAGTGTTTTTACACTCTTCTGGTACAAACTGTTGCCACCTTTTCCTTCAGAAACATAATTTTAAACTAAATTAAAAGAGATGAGATAAAGGATTACATGACAGTCATCAAAGAATCTCAGATAACAAAGGGACCATATGCTGTTTCTGGTCCTGCTTGATGTAAAGTAGTTTTTAAAGGAGTGTAAAAAGAAAATATAGAAGTATCCATGGGAATATACTACCAGGTATTCACTTTTATCAAGGCTAAGTATTTAAAAATATTATAAAACTTAATTTTACAGTATTGTTGAATGCATTTATTAAAATGAAATACCATTGCCATAACACAATCATTTGATCTAGATTGTCTTGCCCACAAATACTAATAAAATCATTTTTCTGATACTTAATGCTGAGTTTTTCTCTCATCTGTTTAAGCAGTGTGTGATTTGTTATATTCTAAAGCAGAGCATCAAACTTACCATATCTCCCAGGTTAATTTGATGAAGTTTACTACTGCAGACTTATTCACAGCAATAGGGCACACACAGAAGCCATGCTACTTGTCATTTACAAAAGAAGCCCAAATTTGAGGAATGCTGATTGACAGCTGTAAGATGCACGCAGCTGGTAAGTGTAAAACCTATTAAAATGGTTAGCACTTTCACAGAGCTGATTAGAGCTCCTCTCTCTTCTTTCAGATCTCATTTGGGATATCCAATTTGATGTTTATTTTTGTACATACTAAAGTGATTTGTCCTTGGAATTTACTTTAAAGTCTTTTTTCTAAGCTTAATCACTTAGGCTTTTTTTTTTTAGAAATGGTAATAAAATTGTGCAGGAGTGTAAGAATACAGAATTTTCAAGGAGTTTTGTAACTGCTGTCCATATATGAAAATTCTGGTCTTCTCATGGTTTCTGGGGAAAAAAAAAGATACCTTAAACTGTCCTATGCTTACTGCAGTTCTAATTAATCTGGAAAGTAGATACATCATCATTTTCAGAGGTATCTGCTTATTTTATCTTTGCATCTGGAAATGATGGAAAGGTTCCAAGGAAATAAGAGAGAAAAAGCACAGTGAAAAATGTAGAGGGCTGTGACATAAATAGATTTCACAAAAGTGCTTTTTTGAAAAAAACAGACAAAAAAACAAGTAGAAAAAAAATGAATTAGTCTCTCAGGAAATACTTTAAAAATCTTATCATCTGCAATCATTTATTATCAGGTAGCAATAATCTTTTATTATCAGGCTGTTAGATTTTTATAACATTTTTTAAAATGATAGCACCAAAGCTGTTGTCATACACTGACACAATAAAATATCAGAGAAAGTTATGGAAGCTTTTCAATATTCAAAAGGTTTGTGGTCATAAAATAAGACTTTGAAGTAAAGACATGCTGTTAGTAGCTCATAATTTACCTAAACGTGTAAGAACAAAAGTGTATTGGAATGAATGAATCATACTGATTTGAAGTCTGGCACAAAGAGGAAAAGTTGGTTAGTGTGCCAAAATTAAACAGCAAAGTAAATAATTAAAAAAGGCAGAGTAAACCTGAGTATTATAGACCCAGGCAAGAGATGCTTCTGCACACAGTTACATGATTGCATCAGAACTTGGAGTGATCTGGGAACAGTAAGTGGACAAGAGCAGGAAGGTGGAGAGCTTTTGGTGACGAAGGAAAATTTGTGAGTTTTACGGGGCAGTGACAATTGCTGGCTATGCAGACAGCTTGAAACAATAACTCTCAGTGAAAGAAACCTACCTGTTTGTCTGAGGAGGATAGTAACGTTATGATCCATTGCTCTTGGGACTATTGTTAGAAATAGTGCAGCAGGGTATGGTGAGAGAAGACTACAGTGAGCCTCACCAACCAACCAAAGCAGAATTTCATATAATGCAACAAGGCACAACCTGCTTGTTGGGAAGATGAGAACTCTCCTGTTATTCCTAGAAATCCCAACAAAATTTCCACTAGAGAAAGAGGGAAACCTCCTTCCAGCACCTCTGCCAAATGATATCTGGCAGCCATGACATGGTTGTTATGGCATAGGTAGGGCCTATGTATTTTGTCTGTGGGCTGCATGGAGCTCCAGTGAGTTTTTTCCAAACTGGCATGGAGTTAATAAGACATGTTGCTTGTGTTGCTTAGGGTCCATGAAGATAAAACCTGACACTCATGGGAAATTCAAAGATCACAATGGAAAGCATTGGTCTGTCACACAAGCATAGGTCTCTTCCTGAATGGATCCAATGGCATATTTCCTATTCTTGGATCCAATGCAGAATGGCACTGTTAAACAAACCCTTTTCTTACTAGCAGTACTTATAGGGCTTTAAAAATCATTCTGCATAGAAGAAAACCTCTAGTCACAAAAGTTAGTTAAAAAGATCTAGTCATCATCCTAAAAGATGAAATAAGATGGCATTATCAATGTTTTTAGAAGGAGGGATTTGAATAACACTTGTAGCATGTCCTGATGTGTTATAGCCACACTCTTCCTCTGAAAAACCCACCAAGTGATATATTTGTCCCTCCCTGAATTGATGCCTTTCCTTTTACTGTTAACATAATTTGCATGCAAACATTAAGTCCAACAGGGATCACAGAGTTCATTACAACAAACTCAGCTTCTTTTTGCAGGTGTAGAGATGTTCATAACATAAACTACAGAGAGGGAATCACCTTCAAAGAAAACACGCATCAGAATGAAAGTATTCCAGTCGAGGCCTGGGATCAAATGATGTTAATGAGCTGTTTTAAATTATTTAGAACATGATTAGGGACAGGATTGCGTTTGCCCTGATTTTGAAATAGGCACCTGACATTTTGGTTGCATGGAAACTAATCAGATGGGAGGGCATTGTTTTGGAGGTTTAATAATGTTTGTTGTAATATTATATTGAACAGAAGGGTACATTTTTATTTGCAACAGGCAAACATATTTGAGCTGTTGTGTCTCCCCTTCTTTCTACCATTTTCACTAGGTCTAGCTCTTTTGCTAGTAGTTTGAACTTGGAAGACAAAGTGGGACATTGTGAAAAATAAATTTAAAGAAGCCCAGAATCTCTTGTGTTTTAAGAAAGAGAGATTTAGACAGCATGTATCACACTGATGTGTACCAAGACTCATAAACTAAAATAGTACGAGATGAATCTTTCTCTATACACTTTATATATGTTGAACCCTATATGTTACTGTCACCAAATCTGACAATTTGTCTTTGCCTACAGACCAGAAAAAATACAATTGTTGATGAAGGGACAATAACAGTGGAAATCAAGAGAAATCTGATTTCTTCTTGACACTGTCACCCATTTCCTTAGAATGATGTGAACCAACCTTTCCAAAACTATACAGCACAACTGTACTTTATGTACTGATTGTTTTGCTTGTTTTATATTTATTATTGGATTGCTTTGATCATGACAAAAACATGGTTGCCAGGTACAAAATGAAGATCCATAAATTTTGCAAAATCACCATATAGCATGCAAAACCATGAATGGATAATAGTACAGGAGATTGTCATTGAAATTTTGTACATTCCATGTCTTCTGTTATGCCATTTTACTTTGAGTTACAGGCTTCATGCAAAAAACATTTACAAACCTGAAGACTTGAAGGGACACTGCACTTCATATGAAAGTAATGTGCAAACATAAATGCCCTAGTTGAATATGTATCTGTTACCAGTTTGAAAAACGTCTTCTTAAATTTGGACTGGTATTAGTAAAACATCTAATATCTGCTTCTGGCATTGTAGTTGGATTTAGTGATTTTATTTAAAAAAAAAAGTTTAAAATTGTTTAAACCATAAAAATGGTGCTATCTTTGGCAAGTAAGGATACTCTGAGTCCACTAGCTCAAAGGCCTTTGAAAACATTTCAGTAAAATTTTTACATGTGGAGCCCAGGAATGGATGTACAAAAGACACTTGATGCTAAGCATTGACAGAACTTTCAATTAAGCATCATAGGAAGTGTTTGGGGATTATTAAAATTTAATGAGATATTCTTTTTATAAGTATCCTAATCTGGCTTTAGAAACCTTTTTCAAATTTAAGAAACATGAATGATATATTCCATGTTATGTTGGCACTGGATGTAAATAGAGACAATTTGCACAGTACTGAGTTCTAGAAGTCTGATTCACAATGTGGAATGGGTTAAGAATTTTCACATACCTTTTCTTTTTTAGTGTGTCATCTAATCCTAATTTATCCAAACTAGGACATAGGTAGGAGAATAGTTTTTCAGGTTCAAAGTGAAGTCTGAGTTCTATACCTGTGTAGAAGGGAGACCTTAGAATACTCGATAGACCTCTGCTATTGCATGGGAGGTCAGCTCACAAGTCCTCGCACTCTTTGAATCAGACCAAGCCCTTTATCCACAGGCCCTGAAGGACTGAATGTTATAATCACAGAATCACTGTAAAATAAGTATTTTGCTGGATCTGATCTACTTAATGTGAATACTTCAGTACTCGGTGGAATAAGGAACCTCTTTTTCTCATAAGTCACTCCATAGACTCTAATAACTCATCTAAAGAACTGGTCTTGCTGGGCTGATTAACACTTCTCATAAGAATCAAATTACCTCTAAGTGAGGGAGTATAGAAATGTCTTCCTTAGACTTGGGGGTGTAGCAGGCCTCTAAAATGTAGAATGCCAAAGTACAGGACCCTTCTTCAGGGGTTAATAACATTATCTCTGTAAGTAACTCTGTTCTGCTTCCTTTAGCTACATTTAAAGTTGTTTGGGGTGCAGAGTTTAAATTTCATAGTCAGTTATTGCATTTATTTGTTAAAAAGTATCTATAATTCAGCAAAAAACCTGAAAATTGGGAGCCCAGACCTGGCTCTCCACATCTGGTAAAATATTCCTTTGTAAGTTTCGGTTGAGGAGAACAACTAAGAATTTTTCTGTAATCCTCCTTTTCTTGGAGGCCAAATGAAGGCTAATATTTGAGCAATGTTGAGACTTACCTTTAAACAAAATGTGCAGAGAATTCTACTGGCAAGCACTGTTTACAGTACAGCTAAACATATATACATATACCTAAATTCTCTGGAGAAAACAGTGATGCATGCGTCTTTGGATAGGTGCATTTCCAGCACTATTTGAATTGTAATGACTATGAGATCACTAATATTTCTACTGCTGAATGGTCTACTATGTTAAATAGTAATTTCTTAAAAGTCTCAATAAAATATATGTGCCTCACCCAACTTAACATCTGCCCAAGAAAATACATGGTCTTATATTATGTTTCTAGGATTGTAATTACATTAACTGAAGAGGATTGTATCAGATGATGATTGATGTGATAACATGATACTATCATAACTTCATCATAATGTTACCCTTTTGTCTCATGACACAATTTTCCTTCTGAAATATGGTTATTCCCACACAGCTTTTGCTGATTAATGCCCTAAGATGCATAGGAGTCATTTTTTCATTTAGTTACTCAACCAGCAACTGGAAGTTCCTTGAAAAAGTATCCACAGAAGCCCTGGTGATCTGGCTTGCTAAGGACTGTAAGGACTGAGGACTTCTGAAGTCACATAGGAAAAAGATGTCAAATTACTTTTTTACTATCTTGAGACTAAGAAAGCGCTAGCAGAGAGTAATTTTCTGATTCTATTGATGAGCTGCTTTATGATCTTAAGCAAATTTATTTATTTTTATGAGTTCAGTTTCTGCTTTTATGCTGTGGTTGTCAAGGGCTTTCATAGATACTTTAATGTAAGTTATCATATGGGAATCTTCCAGTGGCTTCCATGTGATTAACTTATTGAAGAAATTTCTGTGAAGTAATTTATATGAAGAAATTTAAGCCTGCATGTAATCTTCTAAGGGCTTGGCTATAAAAGTATATAAGCATATAATGAAGTCTTTCTTACTTCAAGCAATGTAAAAACAGCAAGTGCATTTTTTTTTAAAAAAAACACCTTTTAGCATCGGAGATCTGATTAACAGCAAAGGTCTGGTGACATTTATTTTGAAGTAGCTTCAAAGAGATTAAATCAATCAGTAAAGCAGTTCCACAAGGTATTAATGTTGGCATTAGTTATTGCTAAGAGTAAAACAAAAATCATGTGCTGAAGTGCTTAATTTCTTCATATATCAGATAACATTTATTACCAGTGTAAACTGAAATAATTTTTCCACATGCAGTCACTGATTTTGTATGTTGCTGAATAAGATAGTATTGCTTGATCAAAAAAATGTAAACCTTCCCAAAGCTTTGAAATGGCTCCCTTGGTTTTGTGCAATGAGATATACCCAAATCCTAGAAAGATGAATGAAATGGAATCACCCAGTAGAACTTCTGCCTTTGGTCTGCTGAAACAGGAAAAGATACATAGAAAAATAAACCCCATCCCATAGTTCTTATCTGTAACCACTGTTATGCTGTTATTTCCAGCAAAAAGGCAGATTCTTGGCATGTAGGGGGTAGGAGTTGGCTTGCTATGTGTCTAAAGACATGTTTGAGTCTCAGTTCACACTGGTGCTAGCAATCAATTGTAGCTCATAAGTACGTCATTACTCAAACTAAAGACTGGAGGGCCAAAGAGCTCTCATGCTGTTGGAGATGCTTGTTAATAAATAAGTCACTGTGTACTGAAACCAGTGTGTTTTACTGTCAAGGTTTGCTGAATTGCGTACATTCACATAAGCCACTGTGGTGGTGTTTTTTGTTTTTTTTTTTAATTTGATTTTCACAAAGCTTATTCTCTTTGGAATATTTATCTGCTTCATAGTGTCCTTATAGCTCAGGATAAGAGCATAATTGTAGGTACTGTAAGAAAACTATACTTACCAGGCCCTTGCTGATAAAAATTCTGCTTGAAATACTGATCTAAAGTGTTTTAATACCATGAAATTACTTAGCAAAATCCTAAAAAAGGTGCAAATCATTGAAGGTTCTGGTAAGTTTAACTGATATAGGTTGGTATACTTCTTCTGACTTTAGAGGAGGAACAGCAGAAGACCTGACCCACAATAAACCCCTTGATCCTACACCTTTTGTTGGTTTTGCTTATAAAAGTAGAGATTTTTTGGACATATCTGCATTACTTATAACAAGGTTATGAGCTTTTTTGAGAAAAAAACAACCTCTCTTACTGTATTAGTGTTTTTGATATGTTTTTCTTTCTTTAAACTTTGTTTACTACTGGTGGTGATGTTTTCTGGAGATTAGGTGATGTTCCAGTTGTTATGATTAATACTTCTGGGTGTGACAGGTTGAAGCTCACAGTATTGATAGAGTACATTTATACTTGTCAAATTCTTCTAAAATTAAGAGTCTTAGCTGGATGTAGTAATTTGTAACAGCATTTTGTGTTCTGGGAAAATATCAGTCAGCAAGGTTTTATTACCTTTGTTAAAATAATGTAGTTAGGTTAGTTTTGATAAAATTATTCTAAAGGTTTCTTCTCATTTTAAATATTGATATGAATGTGAAAGTGGAGGACTAGTTTGTCTTAAAAGTTTTCCTTTTGTAAGTATACATTTTAATTCTAGAGAGAAATCAAGCACAGCATGAAAAGGAAGTGGAAACAGTAACACTGAGAATGAAGCATCCAAAATAGAATATCAACTATTTTTTTGGAAAAGGATTCTTAATAAAATACAAAAATTGCCAATTGTAAGCTTTGCTAAAAACTATATAATGAACTAATCCCTGCATCTCCTGTTTTAAAGAAACAAGGAGTTACTGTACACATCAATTAGTAGGGAAAACCACAAGGGAATATATTTTCTACGGTACTTTAATGTGCATTAGAGAGTGAAACATAAATATAAGACCTTTCTTACTTCTGTATTAGTAAGCTCTGTTTAGAAGTGCATGGAGAACAGAGAGCTGTCTGAGGCATTAAATAAAGTAGGAATGGGAACTTCAGGTTGGGGGCAATAGCACCGCATTGATCCATGCAAATGAAAGTTTAATTGTCTGAAGTTCCCTCTTCTATTTTATGTGGGTCATTTACAGTAATGCATAAAATGCTGATCATTTCTTAAATATTTAAGCCTGTAATGCTAGCCAGATGGGTCCCTAATTTCTTTCTTCACCCATGGCTATCATGATTCCTTCCATTAGAGTTTAGCTCTCTTCCATATTTCTCTGGCAACCTCTTGATCTCATTGCATTAGTTGTCTCCCTCCCTCAGATAAATTCTTCATGTATTCCTATCTGATACCAATTTGTTCCTCTGGTTCAATGTATAGTCAAGAGAGTAATTTATTCATTTTCAATAGCACCACTGAAATCACAGAAGTACTTGATACCCTGATTTATTAAGGCACTTGAGGTCAGTGCCTTAAGCATGTGTTAAATATGAAGCAAATGCCAGCACAATGTGCAAAGGATTAGTCACCTGCATAATAGTTTGCAGGGTCCTTAAAAATGAAGGTGCGGAACAGATTTGATACTGGTGTAAGGTTAGTGGAGCTGTACTGAAAGCTAAATGATGCTGACAAAGCTTTCAGTGGAATTATGGCATGTCTACACTAAGCCTTCCACTTTTCTTGACCTGTGCCATGCTGATGCATTATGATATGCCAAATATAAAAATCAAAGTTAGAAAAAGGCTTCCAACATTTTTAATTGTTCATATGACATTTAGTGTTTAAGAAGACTGTTAGCATCTTTGTAAGAAATTACATCATTGCAGCATATCATTTTTTTACATTTGATTTTGTAGGGTCATATTGTCATGCTCTTTCACATTTGCTTGATGATGGGATATCTGTGCTGTCACTGCCACCTCACTGCTAATGAATATAGGAATTGCAAAGTGGATAAGACAGCATTTAGATACCCTAGATTTGCAAGTTAAAGTATTTCTTGTGTCATAAATGAAGATGTGTTTTGTATTAGGAAGCTGTGGAGGAAACAAGAATTTGTATTTTCCTATTGAGTCTGAAATTTCTTCTCATTATGACTATGAACTCTCTTTTTTCCTTTTCCTAAGGAACTGTTTTGTATAGAGATGTTTCAGTCTTTGTGGTCCTTTTTTTTTTCTTCCCTTACAAGAGGTTCACCTCTAGCTCATGTAAAATATTTTGATTATGAAAATATATCCTTGCAAGTGAGGTGGCAAAATGTTTTAAAATTTAAAGATCTTGTGCAAATATATTATTCTGCATGAATTCACAGTAGTTATTGTGTATCTTTTTGTAATTAAAACTATAACTTGATTCCAGTGATTAGGAATAATATTTTTAAAATTATAGGACAGATTACAGACTTTTATATAGTGCTATTTTTGCAGATATTTAAAGCATTCTCTTTGTAAATTCCATTTATAATAAAATAATATTCTGTTTTAGGAGCAGCATTATTGCATTTCAGAAATAATATCCTGTAAAATGCCTGTAACAAGGTATTTTATCTGAAGCCCATTGTAGCTTTCTTATTATGAGTTTCAAGCTTCTGCAACAATAAAAGTGTTCTTATTCAAATGTATATTATCACATTCATTCCTCTAATAGCAGCATTCCATCATATCAACCTATAAATAGACAAAGAAACAATTGCATGGAGTGCTTTTCATTCATATTAAATATTTTTTAATTTTGTTGTTAGATACCAGACTTTGGAAGTCGTATGGAGTATTTGCATCGAATACAGAAAGAAAAAGTTGTTTCCTCTGAGTATGCACATGCTTTCAAATCTGTGTTTCCTTGGGATATAAAGTTACTGGTTTAGTTCCATTGGTCATTTTTATTGCCTTCCTAAAGACAATGAAAATTGTACAAGGCTCCATTTAAAAACATCTCCAAGTGTAAATTAAATCTATGGTATAGTCTTTTGTAAATAGAGATCTTTTTCTGTATATCAACAAGATGTCTATTTTTTTTTCCTAGATACACCTTTAGTTAAAATCATTTCTTCCAATTCATGGCCTGAAGAAGGACAATCTATAATTTTGACTTGTGAATCCAAAGGAAAACCAGTGTAAGTGATTTAACAAATAATATGTTTTTGTTATTTTCCTTATTCTGCTGTGATTGCAATCTTCAGCTGCAGAAATCTGCTGTTTTTGTCTTGTCCTGGGGTGTAAAGTAATCTCTGGTATAGAAAACCCCTTGAAGCCTGTCTTCATTAAGTGTCTGTAGAAGATTGGTCTTTTACTTTGTCATCTATTTTAGTTTGCAGGAAGAATTCCAGCTGTGAGAATATTATTTTTTTTCAGTCAGGTATATCAACCCAAAAGGAGTGCAGGCTTAATCAGTCACTGTTTACATCATTGATAGAAGAGAAAACGTCTCATGAAAATCTTCCTACATCAACTAGCCTCGGAGAAAATATATTGAACTTTCTGGATGCTTTGGCTGTCATTTACTTAATTTGAAGTCTAATGATATGTGCAAGTGGGCTGCATGTTTCTACTAGAATTTGAAAAGATGTAGCCTGCTTTAAGAATATCAATTGTTTTACTTGGAAATTAACATCTCTGCCATTGATACTTTTTAAAGGCAGATCTGCAGAGATTAACTCTTTCACAGAATCTACTATTTAAATAGACTTCACGCTCAGTATTTTCTCAGATGAGCTGTTATGTATTTACTCATAAAGATACATAAATAATCCAATTGCTTAAGATTAAGTTATGGTGATCCAAGTTTCTTAAATATTGACCTTCTGCTCATAAGATTAAGGTATAGTGTTATATGGAGTGGTGATACACACCTTTAAAATGCTCTTTAAAATGATAGGGCGCTAGTATTTTGGTTCTAGAAAAGGTGCAAATTACATAGCAAAAATAATGTAATTTAGGGCTGAATTTCTCCCTGGTGTAACTTCAGTTACCTTATGGAATTGCTTAATGTAGGAACCTGAAATCCAATTTAGGTCAAGTCAGGCATTTAAGTCCAAATTTTCTATTCTGGAAAGCTCTTCTGAGTTTAGTCTGGCATCATTTAAACTCCGTAAGTTCTTTTCTTTTTAATATTATATGCCTGTATCATTTTAATGCAACTTCTCTATCCAAATCTAAACTGGGCTTAGCAATTCAGCATCTAGTTCATGCATCTACCCTGCTTGAGACCAAAATATTAGGGGTCCATCCAGTTAGTCTTACGTGGTGTTCAGGGCAATTGGTCTTCTTTGTACCTATGTACTTCTGAAGTAATAGATGTTTCTGAAATAGACACCTCTGTAGGTAACTCACAGAATTCAGTTGCGAACCACCTCTTGCTTTTATAATATACTTAAAGGAGAAGGAATTCTCAATTTACCTAATAGCCTTTGAGCTTTCCCCTAGGTATCAGGAGGTACAGAGTCCTTTCCCCCATTATTTTCAAATTCCACTGAAGATATGCAAGTGCTTAATTTTAGGAAAGACGTCAGCCGTGATTGCACTACTGGCTAAGTGACATTTAGGATTTTCCCTGTCTCAGTGTTTTCCTCATGACTTAACAGGTGACAGCTGCCTGCCAAGTGCTCTGTTTGGCATAGACTAGGCATCCCAGCCTCAGGTGCTTGATTTTCACTATTAATCTAACAGTGACTGTAGAGGTAAATATTAGAAGTAAGGTGGTCATTGTATATTTTTCTATTATTATTTGTTAATTGTCGTGGGGGGAGGGGCAGTTTTTCCCTTCACATTTAGAGTCTTTAAATAATAATAAAATTTGGAAGTTATGGGTTTATTTCTTCTTTTTGTTTTTTTAGTTTTATGAGACAGACAGCTGGATGTTTGGACAGATGGATGTAATCATTATGCAGGGGGAAAGGGGGAAGAGGTGGATAATACCAACTAGGGTTCTGGCCCTCCAATGCTTTCACCTGCATCTGAGCATTATGCCTTTCAGTTTCTGAGTGTATGGGAATCATTTCAACTATCTTTAAACATCTGCACAGTAGATATTGACATCTGAGCTGCTCACTTGAGCTTCCCTTTGGATTCAGTGGAGAGATTTGAGCACTATTATGACGTGACTGGTCTGCTCTACATTATACAACTACAGAAGAAAGAGCTAGACTGGATCAAAGCTCTGCTACTTTCTCTCCACTAACTACATGATTTTAGACTGTTTCTTCACTCAGATATCTACCTCTATATTTTTGGTATACCAAATATAGATGTCTAAATATAGACATTAATATCAAATTTTGTATCTCTCTTTAATTTTGGTCAGATGCATCTCACCCTGTCTACAACTGATAACATTTTAATAATCTTCATTGAAAATGAGATAACATTTTTTTTCATTTGCCAAAGATGTTAAACTCTGTTAAAAAAAAAAAAAAAAAAAAGAAAGAGAGAGACAGTCCTTTCAGGTATTAGATTTTCCTGTAGACCCCTATATTTATTAGTCATTTCTGAAGGCAGTAAAAAATTTAGAAGTGGTATGTTTTAGCTTCACATACACAATATTTTCTATTTGGTACACATAATGTTGTAGATATCCTTTATATGTTACTATTAGATGACACTAGTTAAAATATAATAATGAAAATGGAGCTTCAATTGAGGTGTTTACTGATTTATTTGGGTTTTTTTTTAATAAAACTCAATCACATCCTTAATGGATTCAAATGCAAACCTTACATATGGTTTTGAAAGGGCAGCCAATTAAAAACTCCACACCACAGAATTATCAAGGCAAGGCACCTGTATGTGGTAGCCTTTGGGGCACACATATTTTGCCAATAAATGCACCTCTAATTGTCCATGCCACAAGAGCTCCCAACATCAGCTACTCTGGATTGCTTCAGTAGGTCAATCTTTCACGACACATAGCCAGTAATAAACAGGCATCCTCCTGGGAGCAGTTTGCAGTTGCTTAGCATGAGAAACAGTAATATCATGCTCCCAACCTACATTATGACTTCCTTCTGGCTTATAGAAAGAAAGAAATTGTTGAGGTCCACAGAGCCCAAATATGTCAGTGTCACAAGATAAGTGATGAACTGTGGGCTTCACGGAGAGTTCAGAGCCAACCATGGTCTATCATAGCCATTTACACACCGTTGGTTAATTTCTGTACGCTGTCAACTTCATGTCCCAGTTGCAACAGTCTCTCCTGTTACCTGTAGGCAGCAGTGACTCATACTAGTAAATGAACAGTTACTTATAGGTACATTTCTCTTATATCTCAGAGCAATTTTCACAAGCTTCAGAATGACATTAGAGATGAAAATGGAGAAAGAATGAAGCTGAGTTGTGGCTGTGGTGACATTCATGATAATGATAGCTGCTGCAGAGTAATTCTTTCCCAAAAGGGAAAAGCAGAATGAGACTAAAGCTGGAACATACTTACCCCATCTTACATCTCATCACCAAGCCTCTCCTTGCAGGGATTCTGTGCCTCAAACCATGTGCGTTATGGATACCCAGATATTGTGCTTCAAGGCTACAACACAGTCCTAACTAAGAGCCCTACCGAACTTACTGTCTCGCAGCAGGGAACAGGAGGGAAGCCTTGCTCAAGCCATCACATCTGCAGCATCGATTGTCATAGTGTGTGAGATGGGCTGGAATTATCCCAGACTTTGAGGCTGCTAGTTGCTATGAATGCATTCATGACACCTCACATTTGTGGCAGAGATAGCAATGTATGAACAGGGGTTGTGAGAGTGAGCTAAGGGGGAGAATTTTTGGAATGGAGGAGAGGGTGGAGAGGAAAATGAAAATGTAGGTGAGTCATTTTGAATGATCCAGTGAGGCAACATGAGAGGGTGTAAGATGGGATGCACAAATTCTGTAACAATGTTGTTTTATCTCTCTGCTCATCACTGTGAGTATGAGGATGAGCATGAGCATAGCTCTGACTCTGGTCATGATCTTTTGCTTATTGCTATTAGGGGAATTACTTTGGAGGCAGGAGCTGTTCTTCTGGGTAAGCACTGTATTGCTGCTATAGAAGTGTGGTGATACCAGTAAATAGAACAGGCCAGGTTTCCTGCCTGTTCTGCAGTGGTTTTGCAGTGTCAGGCCACATGGAGGATTAATAAAGTGTCACAGACCATTACAGACTCTACTACAGTTCCCTTTAGAATATGTATTGTGTCTGGTACAGCTTCAAGCAGAGGTAGGCTGCCTGATTGATGCTGAGTTTACTGCAAAAGCCACTGGTCCTTGGGTTTGCTCCTGAGGGCTCTATGGGACATGAGTCCCATGACACCAGTCCCATGTGGTGGGATGACATACTGACCACAGTGTGGAGTCAGAATGGGAGTGGTAAGATGGTGAGGGGAGGAGGCTTCCTCATGCATTGCCTTCCAAAAGACTTGCCTCTTGCTTCCATATACAACTCTGGCTAAATTTATTGCCTCTAGGAACTAGCATCAAAGCTTGAATATTCTCTAAAAAAACCGAGTTACGCTTACGGATAGAGACCTCTGAGTATGATGATGTTGTGGTCCAGTTTGTGTAGCACCAGCTATAAACAACAGTGGAAGGCTGGTGTTTGAAAATGAACTTGCCTAATATGTCTGTATAGTGTCAGTGGCTCTTTTTAATCAATGCATTTTAAACATAATATTGTTTTACCTAGGCTTCGTTTATTTCCCAAACAAGGAAATGTCATTAAGCTTCAAAAATCATAGACATCCTTGTTATGAAATCATATGCAATGTCTAGACTTTTCTGAAGTCATATTGTCTGACAATATTTTGACTATTTTAAAATAAACAAAAGAAAGCTGTAAAACTTAAACACCAAAGAACAAAATGATCTTTTACAGTCATCTGTGCTTACAAAAGATTTTAAAAGCCAGTATTTTCTTATTGCAAGTTGTAGCTTCTACACACCGTTGTGTCTTAACAATATGGTCTAGTGACTCAAGACTGCCCCAAAAGTGAACTCAAAAACTACCACATAATGAAATAAAGGTTCAATATTTAATATTATAAGTTAGTGCTTTCACCAAAGCATGCATGAAATATGTTGGTTTTATTTTTTTATTCAGTGTCATTTCAGCAGAAAGGATGTCAAAATATAATGGAATAATTAGGGCACAGGAAAGAGAGTTGTCTGTCTCCTGTGGGCTTTAGAGAAATGTCTTTCCATTCCATGCAACTCAGGGGAATCATAGTATAGTTGGTTGACTAATGTAAAGTGAATATTTGGCCTTGTTTGAAATAAATAGGGAAGATTTTTATTTCAGGATGTCATGATTTAACCCCAGCTGGCAACTAAGCACCATGCAGTCACTTGCTCACTCACTCACTGGGATGAGGGAGAGAATCAGGTTAAAAGTAAGAAAACTCATGGGTTGAGATAAAGACAGTTTAGTAGGTAAAGCAAAAGCTGTGCACACAAACAAAGCAAAATAAGGAATTCACTCACTGCTTCCCATCAGCCTGACAGGTATTATGCCATCTCCAGGTCAGCAGGTCTCCATCCTGTGTAACAGTTACTTGGGAAGACAAAATACTGTAACTCCAAACACCACCCCCTGCTTCCTTCTTCTTCCTCCAGCTTTATATGCTGAGCATAACATCATGTGGAATAGAATATCCCTTTTGTCAGTTGGGATCAGCTGTTGCAGCTGTGTCCCCTCTCAGCTTCTTGTGCAACCCCAGCCTACTCACTAGTAGGGTGGTGTGTGATGCAGAAAAAGCCTTGAATCTGTGTAAGCAATGCTCAGCAACAATGAAAATATCCATGTGTTATCCACACTGTTTTCAGCACAGATCTAAAACATAACCTCATGCTAGCTACTATGAAGAAAACTAACTATTCCATCCAAAATCAGCACACAGGAGAACACTCATATACATACCCTTTATTAGAATAACATTATTTATAAGGTCATGAAAAACTTATAGAGCACACTAATAGTCTTAGTACCCAGTAATATAAAGTATAGTCAAATAAAATTTTAATATCAGAAAAAATGATCACTTTTAAAAATGAGGGCACACCAAAGAATCAGGTTTGCAGTATAATGTTATTGTAAACTATTTACATGGTATCATCACAGAAACTTTCTGACTCTTTCAGTGGAACAGTAATTACAAATAGTAGCTACGAATGATCTGTATGACTTGGGTCTGATTTGAAGCATGTCCTCAGAACACAGAATTTAAATAATTCTGTCATAGGTGTTCATGTTTCTTACCCATAGTGTCTGAGACCCTGGCAAATATTTGAATGTATATTTTTATCACACTTGTGAACAAAGGGTATTCAACTACCTGGAATTTACAGCTGGGAACTGAAGCAGTAAAAATACTAAGATCAAAATTAACAAATAGATCACGTATATTTTATGTCTAACATGGAACACAGTCTCTCTCTCTTTTCCTAAGAGTTTTTGAAGTGACACAGCATCATACTCAGTAGATAGCTCATCATTGGTTTTATTGTGACACTGAGTTCTTAGTACATCTACAAATCTATGCTCAAGAGTCTGAAATCCTAAACCAGTAGGAAAAATAGCAGAAACCCACTTGACATTCAGCTGTTAACATTTTGGTGTAAGTAGTTTGCCAATCTTGCTTTGAAACTGGATCATAATGGCAAGTTTAGATTCTGAATCGTTAGTCTAACGGCCAGCTTTTTGTCCATGTACAATTCTTTCTTTCCTACTTTGACATGATACACATCCCAGCTTCTCTAGCAGGTGAGATGGAGGTTCTGTTATAAATTATCTCATTTTCTGTGTAAATTCATTGGAGAATACTATCTGGATTGTGGCATGAATACCTAGCAGCCTAGAAAGGAATCCTAGTATTGATTCCGCCTGTATGAATTACCATAATGAATCTGGAAAAGCATGCATGTTTCTGTGTTTATAAATCACCTTGCAAAATGAATCCACAGCCAAAGCTGGCTGCTCAGGCAGCATCAATAAATATTAATGGTTTGGAAAACTGGATTAATTTGTCCATATCCAGGATGAAACATTATTCTAGCAAAACATGGGTGTGATATCAAAGTATTTCTCTCTTAGGCTTCACATATATTTGTTCATAAGAAACCCTGAATTGTAAGGGTATACTTCCAGGCTCCTCTGGAAAGTACCACCTACAACTGAAATGAAGTAGGGGAAAAGAAAGAAGGAAAGCTAGATGCTGGAGTTCCACTATTTTATGTTTAGATCTGGACATTCTTTGTCTTAAACAGAAAGGTGGATGGTTGTGAATTTTAAATTTTCTTATAAGTGTATTCAACAAACTAGGACTCTCCTTGGCCTCCTTCACCCTGATCCCAGAACCAGCACTAGCTACTCTCAGTAACTGAAGTATCTCTTTTTCTCACAATTATGCCTTCTGAGCACTCTGAGTTTACAGTTAAGTTTCCAGGGGCACATGTCATACACAGCTTTGGGCAAGATTCTGTAAATACATTCTTGAATAAATCATTATGTATAGAGGACAAATTATTGTGTCAGTGGGTGTAGACTTGGACAAAGGTAAGAACCCCTCTTCACTCTGCCCTGTGATCCTCGTCACTGGGCATCAGCTCTCAGGATAGCTCAGTCTCTCCTATTGCTGTCTTTTGCCTTGCTTTCTGGCCTTTCCAAGTTTTCTTTCTTTGAATTTGGCTTGTTAAGCAGTTAGATAGAGCCTGTCTCCTGCTAATACAGTATGTCGCTCTGTTCTGTATGTTTCTTCTGTCTTGTTCTAGTTTCTTTAGAAGTTTCTTCCTTGTCTTTTTTTAAACAGTGCTTTTTCATCTTTGTATCTTTATCCTATTTAGGCTCTTTCTGTAGTCTTTTCTGTTTGGAGAGGTGTAAAATTCCATTTATCCAAGAGGAACTAATTAATAATATTTGAGTAGGTGATTATTAACTCAAAACCAACCAACTACTGTTAACTTGATCTGATGGGACATAACCCCTGCTGGCTATTGTTAATCACTTGGTATCCCATGGTTGTTGTCAACCACGTAGAAATTTCTTTCCATCAACCAGACTTGTAAGTTGTAATATAGATTCTCCATTATGTAAGCAGCAGAGTATATATAAAGAAAGCCTTATCAGTATCAAACACGACATTTCAAGCTCTTTCATTAATGAAGGTAAAGAGAATATATATCATGTGCAACATGGACTGGTCGCATAACATGTGACAGAAATTTTGTAGATTGGAATATATATAACAGTTAATAATGGTGCACCTTTTCAGTATCCAAATTCTATGCTGTTTATTATTGAAACAATTCTAGTTAATAGTCACTGACGCAAGCTCAAATCTCTCTTGAAGCAAAACTTGGCGACATTTGCCAGTACTTTGCCATCATTGCTGTAATTAATTTCTTTGGATAGTTGACCAAATTTTAAATTATTGTCATTTTGAAGGAGTTCATCCTAATGATACCTCCTGCCTTCATTTAGTGGGCATCTGTTATATGCTATGTTGAACGAGTGCTTATTTTCAGTAAAATATTCTAAAATCTTACGAAGACTATCATGTGAATTGCAGAAAAAATCTGCTTAGTGAAATTTTCCAAATAGGCAGTTTGTCTTTGCAAGAAAAAAGCCAATAATTTTAAAGGATTATGTAAATATTCAGCTTGTAACCTTCTACACCAGTATTTTATTGACATTACACTTTCACTGTGGAATTATGGTTTGATGTAGTAGATTACATATTAAGAAGCAGGTAACATTTTTACTGAGATACAGCATGTATATTTAATAGATTAAATTTCAGATTGTGTTAAACATCCTGGCCATCTGGGAAGTTGTATCTTCCTTTCGCAGCTGGGTCCTTCTGTGCTCACCTTCCCTGGCCAAGTAATTTGTAGGGAGTAGGGAAATTGATGTTATAAGAAGTGTGACACAAAAAGAAACGGGTGAGAGCATTAGTGCCTGTTTGAAAATTATACTTTACAATAAAGCCTCCTGCAGTGCTTAAGAACTTCCCCTTTAGTGTTCTGTAAAATGATCACATTGCCTAATAGGCTCAATTCAATAATTGCTTTTCCTCTTTTTAAAGTGTCCCTTTTCTGCAGTGTTTACACATAAAATGCTGCAGAAAGTACAGTGTGAAAAACAACTAAATGCAGCATTTTTAGCATTCATTAAATCCATTTTGCATGTATATGTCTTTCAAAATAATTATCTTCCTTGCTCTCAGGTGGGAACACATCCTAAAATAAAAAAAACCCATGGAATAGAATAATAGATAAAATTGAAATACAGCATAGGTAATTCTAATGGAGTACTGGACTGAAAGTTAAATTGTGAGAAAAAAATGGTTTTGGAGAGGATAAGTTTCTATAGATAAGGGATTAGCTACACTTACAGGTAAAATTACAGCAGTCTTGGATCAACCATTAGCAGCAGAACACAAGATGACACCTTAGTATAACTCCTTCTGTGCAAATCATTTTTGTGGTATTTGGTTTGTTACACAATTACAGAAACAGAGTGTGTTCTCTGTATAGCAGATGTGATCTGGAAGACCCAGTGTCATGGAGAACACCAACTCATTGCATATGTGCATTTTTAACCCACATTTACAGCAGCATAGTACCCTGGAAACATGTACATGCTTTAAACAAGGGCAAAACACTATTCTTCTAAAGGAAAAAAATGTGCATTTAAAGAACAGCATAAGGAGGGTACCTTAAAATCAAATTAGGATTTTTCTAAAAAAAATTTCCTCTCTGTATTTGGTGCCTTTCATTCGAAAACTACTATCTCCTGTTCTGAAGACATAACCACTTATTATGAAGTTGGACACTGATTTTGGAGTTACTGTTGCTTTCTCCCTATTGAGAATAGTTTGTATTGTTCCTTAATCCACTGTTACTTTACCTTTTTCAGTTCTTTATTTTAATTATAAAATTACTTAGTTTTCACTCTTCCTTAGCTTTCTCAGTCTACATTAGTTATATTTTTTCTTAAATTACAATTATCTATTTTTTTCCTATTTTTAAAGCACCCAAATCAGGAAGAAGCAAGTTTATGTGACTTGCTCTGTAAGACATCAATTCTGTACATTTGCTATGTTCTCAAGCTCTTGGTGTGCAGAACTCAAGCTCAGAGTGTAACCTTTTTTGAAATCACTGAATCACTATAGAAGTGAAGGTATTGTCCCATTCACCAGTCATGGCAAAGTTGAGGCTCAAGTATGATTAAGTGCAAATGAGGTACAGAAAATTAACACTGGAAGAAGGAGTTTCATCAACAAACTCAAACACAACCTTCCATATGATTGTCCTTCTCCAGAATTATACATTCTCAGTGTGCAAATTTTAAAAGGGGGTATGAATGGAATGAATATGGGTCTGTTGGCATACTTCCGCAGTGGCTGTCTTATATGTGAAAGGCAAAGCCACAAGTGAGTTGTGGTTTTTGTTGTGGTTTTTTTTGGGGGGGGTGGGGCTTGTTGGTTTTTTTGTTTGTTTGTGGGGTTTTTTTTAAGTGAGCATTGAAACCTATCCTTGGACTGTTGCTACCTCATACTGCATTAGTATTCATACTGCACTTGCACCAGAGACACCCATTCAGTAAATTCAGTGCTTGCTTGCATAATTTTCTAAAACTGTATTGGAAATTTTCCTTTCTTCGCAAAACTAAGACTCATAGGTCTTATTGGCAGCTGTTCTCTTTGCGACAGGACAACTCAAGAGAACTGTTTTGAAAGGTGATTAAATTGTTTCACTGCACATCAAAGATATTTTGCCCCATCTCTGAATAGGCAGTTAGACCTGCTCACAAACCCATTGAATTTCCCAGCGTAGCGTGCATATGTTGCTCTTTGTTTCACACTTTTTATGGAAGACACTGGGAAAGATCACTTGATACAGTTGTTCTCAGTTGCTCTGAGGGAGTACTATTGTGACATATATTTTGACGAATATGCCAAACGGGTAGCATATTTACAAAATATATGGTATTTGTATGGATGGAAGGAAGTTCATAGTTTAATTTATTGCCAATTTAAATAGAGCTGGATGGTAAGGAACAAAGACAAAACATATTTCCCCCACCCAACTTCTTTCTCCTAGGTTCACCTTTGCTCCTTCATTCAAGCTCCTCTATCTCCCCTCTCCAGGTGATGGGGAACAGGGCCATGGTCAGTCCATAACAGCTCCTCTCTGTGCTCCTTCCTTCTCACAGTGCTCCAGAGCGGTCTCCTCTAGAGGCTGCAGGGGACCCCCTTCTCTGCCACCTGGACCACCTCCTCCTGTCCCCTCAGGGCTCACAGAGCTGTTTCCTACACATTTCTCCTTACCCTTCACTGCTGGGCAGTGTTTAGCCCTTCTTTACCCAGGCTTTCCCTGAGGCCTGACCACTGTCACTGTGGGGCTCAGCCATGCCCTGGGGTAGGGCCAGGGGAGCCGGCTGGAGCTGTCTGTGTTTGGCACAGGACAGCCCCAGCCTCTCCTCGCAGAGGCCACCCTGCAGCCCCTGCAGCCTCCGGACACCTGCACCCAGTGCGGATTTTCAGTGAGCTGTCGGACAAGCAGCTGAATCCTTGCTAAGGGCACCTGTGAAGGCATGTGTGTGCAGAGGGTTTCTGTAATGTGCTTGATGGTGCGGATCCACTTCTTAAAACGTGCGACAGATTTCCATATAGATGTTTTGTTGTCATTGTTTTGTTTTATTACTGCTCAGAAACACTGCATTGGTCACCTTTAAGATGAAATTATAAAGATTTTAGCAAGGATTAAGAAGTGCTAGCGAGGTATTCTGTGACATCGCTGTGGAAGGAGCAGGAGATCTGGCAACACCTGCTCAGCTGCAGCTCTGGTCACACCAGAGCTGGGCGAGCTGACAGGGTATGGGGAAGTTTGGCTCCTTGAGGGGCATAGGAGGCAGGTAAGTAGGAGGCAGGACTGTTTATGACTGCTACTTAATTGTGGTTTGGTTTGCTTTTGTTTCGTTTTGTTTCGTTTTGTTTTGTTTTACTTTACTTTCTGTTGCTCTCAAATAACCCTGGTGTATTTTCTTACTTCACTCACACACAATTTCTAGAATGCTCCACATGGGGACTGACAGACTGGCACTGTCTCAGGTCTACGTTCAGCTCATTCTTTAAAATGTATTTACTTGCAGTCTGCACCTACAGGCAAAAAATGAAGTCTAGACAATTATATGGTAATCAACATCAAAAAGGGGAGCTCCATAAAACCAAAAAATCTTGTTAAAAAGAAGCTAAAAGGGGCAGCTAAGAGAATTAAATATTTCTAGGCAGCCTGGGGACTATGTTAGTAAAATAAAAAATAAGGTTTAGAACCACAGAGTCAATACACATCATGTAGCAGAAACACTTGAGAAGGAGAAATTGGTAAGACTAAACAGAAGAGAAAACAAAGTTATAATAATGGCAAAGCCATAATTTGAAAAGCTGAAGTTGTTTTGCAAATGAAAGAGAAGATCTTTAAAATCTGGCAGATTAACTATGAAAATTCAGTAAGCCAAACCACCAAAAGAATTTGAAAAAAAAAGGACAAAAAAATATGTTTGAGGAGCAACTAGTAAAGGTAATTGAAAGCAATAGTTAATCTTTCTTGAAATATATCAGGAAGTGTGCCAGTACATTTATAGGATCAACTGAGTATCAAGTTGAAGCCAGACAATTTGCTACGTCCATATTTACTGTGGAAGAATCTGGGTTTATTACAGACTGGTTCCCTTTTTTCTGAGGTCCTCACCAGCAACTTTTTCTTAAATGGCCTGTGGAGATTGTGGAGCAAACATACAAAATGAGCAGTAGCGAGCAAGCAGGACCAGATGGTTTCACCCTGGTATTCAAAGGGAATGCAAGGATGATATTGATGAATTATGAGCAGTGACAGCCACCTTTATGCTTAAAATCACCTCACTCACTCAGGACATCAGGGCTTCAAGAGAGATTCCAGGGTGTGCAAGTCTGTAGAACTGACATCTGGGCTTCGCAAATATTAAAGACTATAAAAAGGACTAGAATTAGCAGACATCTGAATAAAAACAAAGTTTCTGGGGGAGATCCCTTTTGCAGAGGGAAAATCCTATCTTATAAACATATTGGTGTTCCTTGAAGGGTACAGAAAATGTGCCTTGTTGTGGCCTATTTGTTAGAGAAGGGAAATATTGCAGATGTTTACAAAATTGTAAATGGCAAACAGATAGTTGTTAGGGATTGTTGGTTCATTACCTCTTCAAATAGAAATGTTTAAAGGTAAATTAAACTTGTAACCAGTTTCGCTGCAAAACAAGGTCATTTTTCATGCAATGAATGGTAAACTTTGGGAATTCATTGTCAATGGATATGGCAGGTGGTAAAAATTCATGGTGATTCAAAGAAAACTATATAAGTTCATAGAAAGGAAAATCCTTAAGGTTTACAGTATATTTTTAAACTATATTTGGTGTCAGAAGTGCCTGACTAGTTGTAGTTCAGAGGATTGCTTGGGAAGGCAACATCTATGCTTGATCTGTCCCCTAGACATCTGCTTATTCCTGATGCTGGAGATAAGGCACTGGGCTAGCTGAACTTTCAGTCTGATCCAGTACAGCTGCTTATGTGCTGGTGAGTTAAACACAGACTGTTGTGGCTTGCTAGGGCTAAATGCTAATGGAGCTGGATCCCGTTGAAAGCTTGAGGATATCTCCTTTATAGTGCTAAATTTATTACCATGAAAGTACTAATGAATAATTTTCTGTGTGAGAGAAGTTTGTGTGAACTAAAGCATTCCTCTCTGTCTGGAGATAATGATACATTTGGGAGAAGAAAAGCAAACTCCTGTAAGTAAATAATGTTTGTCTCTTTTTTTTTCTTTATTGTATTACTGTTTCATAAGGTTTTTCTAGATGTAAAAGAAATTGACACAGACCATGATATAGGATTTAGCTCTGAAATATAAAATAATAAATAATAAAATAAATAATATAAATATAAGTTCCAAGTGTATTGTTTTTAACATTTCATTCTATTCTCTTGAAAGCATGTAGCATTTTATTATTTATTACAATCTAATAGAATGTGCTTCAACATCAGCTTTTGGTTACAGGGCTTTTTGACACTAGTGAAAAATTATAACTGAGGTACAAAAATTTTATGGTGTATTTCCATTCCTTTGGTGCTTTTATAACTGTTATAAAAATCAACAAACGGAGCTACTTGTTGAGAAGGACCCATTAGAAACACCATTGTTATGGCTAATTATTCAAGGTAGCTTAGCTGGTGAAAAGAAGTATTCTGCTACATCTCCCAAACTTCATTATCTTAACATGTACTGAAAGTCAAGAAGTGCATACCTTGGTTAATGAGGGTTGGTACTGAAGACTTTGTATAGTTCTTGCTTGTCATTCAAATTGCAGCACTGTTACTTTTATCAGCTCTCTGGGTGTTGTCACTGCATCTCAAATGCATGAAGGAATTTTAGTTTAATGAGACTTCTCCTTGATTGTGTCTTACATCAGTAGCCAAATTATTTTAAACAAGTAGTATTTGGACAAGCAAGTAACTGTGAATGAGATTTTTAACTCTTTATTTAATGGGAAAAAAACCAGATGTGAATCAGCCACTCTTCATTTTCCTCTTTGATTCTTGTGCCAGCAAGCATTTGACCTTAACTTAAAAAATGCAGCTGGTGTTTCTTAGATGAGATTTCTCAGCTTACTTGTCGTAACAGAAACAAAGTTTCTTACAAGCGTGGGACACAGCTCTTACTGGACCAGGCTGCCCAGAGAGGT
This sequence comes from Mesitornis unicolor, assembly GCF_000695765.1. NCBI lineage: Eukaryota > Metazoa > Chordata > Aves > Mesitornithiformes > Mesitornithidae > Mesitornis > Mesitornis unicolor. The sequence continues at coordinate 73,402 of NW_010160542.1, read as the reverse complement.
TGTGGAATCTCCTTCTCTGGAAACATTCAAAACCTTCCTGGACGCCTTCCTGTGTAACCTCATCTAGGTGTTCCTGCTCCAGCAGGGGGATTGGACTAGATGATCTTTTGAGGTCCCTTCCAATCCCTGACGTTCTGTGATTCTGTGAAAACCATGCAAGTTAGGCATATGAATATCCATCAGTGTCTCAGCCTGAAATATATAAGCAGTTTGAAATCCTGACTCGCCAAAGGAAAAAAAAAAACCTCACATAATAATCTCTGCTCATTAAAACCTTGATATACCATTCTGGCTTCAAGTGCTGCTGGGGATATCACCAATAAAAATAACGTTGATTAGGGAAAAAAAGAGAAAGGAACTGAAAATGTGGTGGGGCAGCAGTTTCCTCGTGTGCCCTACTTCTTGCAATATGCACCATTATTAATCTACACCACCTGTAGTGTTGTGTGTGGCACTTTGGCATGTCCTATGTAAGCCACGCAAGTTTCAGAAAATATACTTTTTTGAATACTGTAATATGAAAATGTAAAACATTTTAAATAAGTGGTGACGAATCTCTTTCTGTTATTTTTTTGTTATTTCTGATAAATCAATAATTTCCCTGGCTCTTGTTACCGTGCCTGGGTGTGCAGTATGCTTGTAAATGTGTATGAAGAAACACAGTGTTACAACCTAATCCGAAGACATGCGGTTGAGAAGATGCTATTTTCCTGTGTTCTTTGAAATGCATAGTAACTAAGTGTGCACATCCTATCATTATGCTTTGCTGCTGCTTTCCTGTCCCCAGCAGTACTTCATTAACATTAGGAGCATAGTTCCTAGTTAATCCCAGTAATTTTCAGCAGCCATTCTGATGCATCCACTTGAGCACCATATTATCTTAATACTGCTGACATTTACATGTCTTTGAAATACTTTTTTTTCAGATACTGTCCATTTAATCCACTGTAGTTTCTATTGTCCTTTGTTCTTATAATCATGCTTTACTTAAAGCTGATGAAAAAGAATAATCTACTAATTTCTCAATAGCTCTTAAAGGTTAAGAAGGAATCAACATGGTGTAAACAGCAGTATAAGAAGCCCAAAGATTTCACTGTTTGAACACAGACTACATAATTAGAAACCTATAGAACTAGAATTCTAGTGAAATGGGGCCATTAAGATTTCCATGTTTCATCAATGATTTTTCATGTGAATGAAATTCTTACATGCCGTTTATCATCTCAGCTGTACTCTGGCAGGAAAGCAAAAGCCCCTAGGAACAGCAATAAAACATTTAAGCAAGGTGTGACAATTATTCTTTACATTCACTTATCTGTATATAGTTTCTTCTCTCCTCCACCCCACCTCTCTCATTCCCTTTATCTGAAAGTATAGGTCTTAGCTTATAAGCTTGAAAGGAAAGGGATTTGTCTTTCTAATTTGCACATCGATCCCAGGCAGAACAGGGAAGGGCATGTATTACCCAGAGGACTGCAGTACTGATCCAGAGTACATCCAGCTCTGGAATTTAAAAGGAGCTTTCAGGGCATCACTGTTTCTCTGTTTCACCTTTTGCCCATTCTCCTGACTGGAGCAATGTCACTGTAGCGCTGAGTGGGTCTCACTTCCTTCCCTGTGTGAGATTGCCTGGCTGTCAGTCTGAAGGTTGGGCTCAGCTGAATTTCCATGCTCCAGGTGAGGTGGCATCTGCACCGAGTCTGCCTTCCCTCTCTGCCTGCAGCAGCAGAGAGGTGCACCTGATGGACGTGGTCTCTCCCCCTTCACTTTCTTGCACAATCTTCTAGAAGCAAGGCTGTCACTTGCCCTCAATTATCGATATGTCGTAAGGGATATCTTATCCATTGCCTGGTAGAGCTGTTATATGATTCAGATAGTATGTTGTGCATCCATCTCAACAGCTTGTTGTTGTGCTATCTGCCCCTATCAGGGCCTTCAATACAAGGACTCTGATACAAAAGCAGCATCTTTGCTACTTTATAGAAATTGGAAAACACCTTATCTAATCTGCGGTAAAGTCCAGGCCAACCACTGGATATTCCCTGCAAAGTATTTCTGAGTACTTTGTCTTCGAGCTAGTGTCAGTTAGCTCATGGTGACAGTCACTTCTGCAAGGCCTCCATTCCCCAGAAAGTAAGGCAGGATTTATGATATAAGATTTTTTAATGTTTGGGGTTTTTTTTCTTTCCTGCTGCTGAACTGGCTTACACCTCTCATTCGGCCTTTTTAGCCTCAGGAATCTTTTTGAAAGAGATGTTATGTTTTTGAGGGGGGCTTTTTTTTCCTGGTTAAAATTTAAAAGAAAAATAAATTATTTATAAACTAGAACACAAAATGAACAGTATAGCCATTCATACCATAGTTTTCTACAGACAGAAATTTTTAAAGTGCACTTTCTATGAATGTTGTTTGTAAGCTGTAGAGGCTATAGTGTTTTTCTGAACTTTAGATATTTTAAGCCTCAGACTTTAAAATACATATAAAAAGTGTGGATAGTAGCTGACTACTAAACATTTTCTAAAATATTAGGTATTTTGACTTGAAGTACTGAAAATGCATTGAAATATCCAGGTGTCTTTGAGAATAAATCTGAAAAAAATGAAGTCAGTGCTTATTCCCTGTCCTTCTAATGGTGCATTTAAGAGATTTACCTTTTTGTTTGTAGTATGTTTCAGTGTACCAGTATTCTTCATTTCCCTGTTTGCTCCCAAGTGATGGTCTCGCCTTGAAAGTTTTGAAATATGGCAGCCTTTTTCTCCCCCCTCCTTTTTCTGCTTCCACAATCATATCACAGAATCACAGAATAGTAGGGGCTGGAAGGGACCTCTGAAGATCATAACTGATGGAAGGCAGAAATAATGTAGTTCAGCAGATTTTGCCTTTCATATGAGTAATTACCTGCAGGATGCAGATACTTCTGAAAACTTCAGAAAGTATGAAAAAGTAGAAATGTCCCATCTGTTGTTTTGGAAGTTGGTCAAATTCAAAGAAAGCAAAAAATTGGTGAGGGGATGAAATGAGACACCAAAAGTTTTAAAGTAGATGGAGTATATGACAAATGTGGGAGAAACTTGGGCAAAATGGAAAACCAATGGGATTTGAATTTTTTAAAGAAAACTTACCACAAGATCTTTCTTGCCAGAAGACCACTTACCCTCAATTAATCTGATGGAGAAGTTCCATTACAGAAATTAGCAAATTGGTTTGATACTACTACTACTACTACTACTAAAACACTTAAAGACTGTAGGAAGTTTTAAAAGTCTTCTGAAGAGTTCAGATCTCAAAAAACAGAAAAACTTGAAAATAAATTTGGTGGAAAACAAAAGTATGCCTATAAAGAAAGTGTCAGGTTTGAAAGAGTACTGGACATATACTTGGAGAAATAGTACCACAATAAATCGGTTTAAAAGTAGAACTGGAATGAAGAAATGAAGGATTTCTGAGGTCTTATGATGAAACTCAAACATGAGAGTACTGTTTATCATAAGAACAAAAATAGAATTACTTTTAAATTCTTCTTTATATACAAATGGTAAAATGAGAGTGTCTTAGAAGAATATTGTTTGGTCTTATTTTCTTGTTTAAAGCCCAAACTTGGAAATGAAGTCTGAAATCATTCAGATATTTCATTGCACCAAAATAAGACTGGCAATCAGTAAGCAATTAAAATTTTTAAAAACGGCTATAAAAACTGAAATACATTGTTCACTTCCATGAGAATTGAAAATATTTTGCTACAGCTTATCCTGAAACACAGATGTCTGAACCTACACTAGGTTGAAAAGACTGGATGTCTAAAATACTTTGTAGATTTGCCTTCGCTAGAACATGCTATTAGAAAATATGTCATATGTATTGGAATGATACATTTTTGCATTACTAAAAGAATGGTATCTGAAGCAGGCAACTATCATATAAACTGAAGGACTTGTGTTCTTAGTGATATTGATCCTCAAAGTGAGTTATACTTAAACTCCAATTTTAACACTATAAAAGCAGAAACTATTCTCTGTGTGGTTTGTTGTTAAGTAATATCAAAAAGTATGTTGAGTGAAAACTTACCATTCCTTTTTAAAGAATTATTATATAGTCACATGTAGTGTATTCTCATTTCTGTACTCTCAAGTCATTATGGTTGGGCTGGATTAATTTTTGATTCAGACATTGGCAGAGTAATTTACTGGTCAATGGAGAAAATAGCATTGTTCCCATGAATCAGACAGGGCTACACTCCAGAATATATACTAGATTTGGATGGCTAGGATTTTAATGCATTTTCATATTTTAATGTATAAAATGAGCTGTTTTGGCATGGCAGTTCTAGACTCGGGAAATAAAGCGTACTATATGGTGCAATACCTTTTGGAACAGTTTCTCGAAATGGCATATGCAAATAAAAATATTTAGAAATTATAATTGCAGAAAGATGAAAAAAACAGAAAACAGAAAAATCACCTGATTGCTTAAAAACACAGGCTGAATAATTAAAAGTAGTCAGCACTAACTGTAAGCCTTAAATGATAGCAGATGTCTGTCAATCTTGGTCTTTACAGACCAGCACACAGTTAAGACCTTTTGTCAATAGTTCAGGGGTTTATAGTTAATTTCCATTTAAGAGTAATCAAGCTTCATAAGACATAAAATCTGGATTTGTTCACTCTGAAGGAGAACCGTGTGATCTGTAGAGGCTATGAACTCTCCAAAAAGGTTTCTAGTTCTTATGTAAATTAAAGACAATAGGGTTTCTCATGTTAATCTTGAAAAAAAAGAAAAGCTTTTTAATTTATAGGGTACAATTCAACAAATAAGTTGATACGTGGATTTGAAGTTATTAATATCAATTAGAAAAGCTGACTTTCTGAGCATCTCTGCAAACCTTCCCTTCTTAGAACAAGACTTAGCTGTCTATCACAATGGAAAGGTAGATCAGGATTTACCAATATCTCTGCTAAAGGTGTTGGCCTAAGTAATAGGGGTCTGTAAAAGAAGTAGGAGCTCTGCAGCCAGAACTGTCTTCTCCCTTGCTCATTTGGCAGTCAAGCCTAACCTCATATTGCCTAGCCTCTGACAGGAGAGGAAGGGAAACCTAGTGGAAGTGAAATGATCAATAAAGTTGAGAAATACAAAATAGATCATATTTCTCTTCCAGATCAAGAGTACAGTCTTGCCTAGAATGACTTTTACTTTTTCTAGTTTATTATGACCGCACAGAGGAACTTTTAACAGACCTCTACTTCAGGACTTATTAGAAAATGTAAGACAAAACAGTATGAATGCATTCTTTAAAGACAGGTGACATTTGTCAGAGATTAGCATGTTTTTTTATTGCATGCAACTGTAATTTCACTGTGAGGTAATTTTAATCCCTCTAAGACAAAAAGGAGATTCCTTCTGATTGAGGAGAACAGATAAGATGTTCAGATAAAAACCTTAAAAGAAATAGTTAGCATTAGGAGCAGCACTGTTCAAAGTGACAAAATGAAACAACCTGAATGATTATAGTATTTTCTTAGAAACCTTTATAACAAAACCAGCTTTTAAGTAGATGCATTTTTAGGTAAGTATTTTCCTGACTGAATAGTTAGAGGTACTTGAGGCAATAAATGACATTAGCAACCAGCTATGCATGGTTGGATTTCATGTCTCACTGCATTTATTCTAGGCTGGCCGTTTGCATGCTCTGGTATTGGGGGCATAAGAAATAACTTAAGTAACTATGTCATCACATACTGCAGTGATGGGTTCCTATGTATTCCACTATTGAGAAAATGTGCTGACTTGACCTCAGTTTTGATGTATTGCACAATATCACAATGAAGATTTTTCATACATTAACATATCACTCATATTGCACATTTGTGAGCTCTCTGATTTGGCATTTTCTTAAAAGCTGACAGTGCTAGCACAACCAGACTAACCCAGACAACACATTCTTTCCTCAACACACACAGAGTGACTATTGATAAAGAATTATAAGTCTCTGAACGACTTTTTTTTCCACTTCTAATGTGGATCACGGGAAGACAGTGGATCACCCATCCACTGAGCACACCAATTTGGTGTCTTCCTTTTCTTCGCACATTAAGCATACCTTAGGGAGGATGGTATTTTGTGAACAAGCTTAGTGGACTCCCCCACATCTGCCTTCATGTGGTAATGGATGTTGAGTTTATTTAAATCGAATTCCAGACTACATCCCTAAGGCATCTCGCTCAGAAAGTTTTGGGTTTTTTGACAATCTTTTTGTCTATCTCTAGCCTCCCTGCTGCTTACAATAGTAGAATACAAGGGATATTTCTGATGCAGTTCACTGATAAGATATCTTCTGATTTCACATAAGTTCCCTTGTTTTTTGTTCCCTTGATTTTTCTCATGATAATGAGAAAGCCAATCTCCAAAATGTTATTCACAGCAGTTCTTTTATACTTCTTTGGGAAGATTGTGAATAGTACTGGAATTAGGTAAAAAAACTTCATCTATACATACATATATAGAGAGATTGTGAACTTTTCAGGATATTTGTTTGATACTGCCTTGTCTGAATGACTAACATAAAGGAAACAGATATGGCAAGTAGGGGGGGAGCCCACAAGAAATGCACAAAAAGCAAAGGGAAAAACTGCAGATTGCAAAGAAGTTTACATTATAATGGTTTAGTGATCGACTGGGAAAAAGCTATCCAGACAGAGACCAGCATTACACAGCTGTGTTAAGGGCTGGAAACCGAGGTCAAAGGGAGTCCTGGAGTCTAAAGATACTAAAGCATAAAGGGGAATTGGTTATCAGACTGATGAGAGGGAGATACAGAAAGAAAGAGAATAATGGCAGAAAGAGAAGAGTCAGGTAAAGGTAGGTATTAACTGACCTGAAAAGAATCTTAAACATGGTTGCAAGGAAAGATTAGGGTGTAGATTGGGGAAATATGAATATGAAAAATCACTGGTTTACCCCTTAGCAATGTATACTTTGTAGCTTTGGATAAAAGAATAAATACCTTTGCTTTGAAGACTCTTTTTGAGTCACTTTAATCTGTTGTTGTCAGAGGCTGCTGAGGGATAAGGACTTTTGGCTGCAAATTTAGTCCATCATATCAACATGATTAGCAGCTGTAATCCAGTGAGACAATCTGATGGTGAGAGGACTACCTGATTTATCCAAAACAAGTGTAGGCAGGGTGGCCTGTCACCCAAGTGCATTTGTGATGGCCAAAAGAAAGGCTTTATCTGTATCCAAAACAGAAGATAAGTGATGAAGGGTTATGAGGGTTTTTTTGTTTGGTTTGGTTTGTTTGGTTTGGTTTTTGGTTTCTGCTATCTTCTTTTTTTCTGTAAATGATGAATACTAACACCATTTGAGATTTCCATCATGTCTTTAAGTTTATCATTTAAGAAACTTTTTCAAAGGCATAATATACTGCAACTGTCTTCAACATTTCTTGTTGTTCCTGTTGTCTTTATAGTTGTGAATTTCTGTCAAATTTTTATGACATAAGAAGTAGAAATCTGTATTTTGTTGCCACCTCAGTTTTAACATATGTTGATAATATAATTCTTATCCATTTAAAAAACATTTTTATAGGGCATCATGAATATTCTTAGGCTACATTATGTCTGCTGAGAAAAAGGGAAAAGTATAGATAAATATAATAGTCAACTCAGATGTTCAAAGCTTCCTTCTTAAAACAAAAGAACTTCATAAAATGTACTTAAGATATTCTTGACTAATTCTTCTGGGGAGAAAAACACTCTGTGAAGGTTACTCAAGCTTTGCAAAACTACAAAATCATAGAGAGTTCTTCTGTCATAAAATAAAAACCATCTATCCAAGCCTTTTATGAAGGGCTAGTGACTGTGGATATTGATGTTTTTGATAGATGAAATGGTCCCAAACCAGCCTATCCCAATATGACTCATCAGACTGAGACTTTATATAAACAAGAAGTTCCCTCAGGATTTAAACTTTCAACTGGATGATTAACTGACAAAGCTAAAAATCCAGATTCTCTATACAGAGAAACTCTGAAAGTTTCAAATTAATGAAGCAATCATTCCCTTAGATTACTTTTAACATTGCAGCAGGATTTCAACAAAAAATGCGGTGATAAATGTGGTGATTCCTTTTCCATTACTCATTTGAGCATTTCCACTAGATTATGTTTTTATAGACTTCAGAGAATACAAGTCTGCCCCTGTTTGGAGAAATAGAAGGCAATGTTCAAGAGGGCCATACTCAAAATAATGAACTTAATTGTCTTGTTAGTGTTCTACAGGTCTTCCTTCTGTCTTTCTTATTTTTATCAATATCAACTACAAAATATTGACAGGATGCTTAAATATGCAGATATATAATATCCTCAGTAAGACTGAGTATGTATGGCACTGGGGTTTTTTGTTATTGTGGTGTTCTGGAGGTTTTCTTTGAGTGTGATCTTATGGAAATTAAAAGGTTATCCTGTGCTAGTATTATAGGCCAGTAAGTTATCTGAGTGCTGTTTACTAAGGTCTCAATGAAGAACACTTTGTACATGACCTTTCTGTGCACAAAAATTTATTTTGGAGGCTTGGCAGAGAAGTTATCAGCTATAGTTAAAAATTTTTAGTATGTTTGTGATTAGTATCTCTGGCTTGTTTCAGCTTAATGCAGTCCTTAATGCCACTGTGGACAGCTTCATGCAAAGCCAAATCAGTAAAAGCAATACATACTAGCCAAAGAAATAGCGTGGGCTGTCACAGTTGAGCTGTGTCTTAGAAAGAATTTCTTCAGTACAGCATGCTTAATGTGTTTGTTTTTGTTTTAAAAGGTGTCACACTGAGAGCAAATTAGAATAGGTAAGCCAGCAGCAGAGCTATGTTTTGGGGAAGAAAACAGCATCTTGGTGCTTCAGCTCTACTACCTCTCTCAACCCAATGAAGGGTCTCAGTGGTAGCACTGCTCATTTCCACTTAACTGCAACTACATGACAGGGATTAAACAAGGGTTATAGAAAAGCACCTCTCATTCAGGATGGGGAAGAGGGATGTTCTTTAGGTGTCTGTACTGGTACCAGCAGGCTGCATGCTCCTGTGCACTTGTTTGTGCTATAAAATGTGTGATGGCACTAACGTGCAATTGCATTAGTGGCCACAGTGGTCGTTCTGAGTTTATTGCTATTGAGCTTCAAGAAAGATGTTTTCAGGATTGTCGGAGGAAGATGGGGATTAAACTGGTAAGTAGGATTCAACTTGAAGTAAGCACAAATAGAGGGCACGGGGTTATCCTGTTTGTTCCAGTCCACACAGCAATAGATAGAATTATGGCAACTCTTTAATATGTGAAGAAAAACTGAAATTCTGCAATACTGGAGATGTGTGCAATGAAGAAAAACGTGCAACATTAGAAGTGTATAGATTTGCTGGATTTAGGATGTTGTTGTAATTTAACCCAGCAAACATCTAAACACACCACGAAGTATGCTTGCTTGCCCTCACCCTACCCTGGTGGGATGGGGGAGAAAATTGGGAGATTAAAAGTAAAGAAATAGTTGAGATGAAGACTATTAATAACTAAAACAACCCAAACTTAAATAATGATAATGCAAGTTAACTGTAACAAGAATAGGCACAATGATAGTAAAGCAATCAAAGGGCCCAAACAAGAAGCAGGAAGGAGTCATCCCCTGCAAGCTCCCCAATTTATAGTGAGTGTCATGTTTGTGGGTAGAATACATCTTTCATGGTCAGCTTAGATCATACCCAGATCATCTGTCCTGGGTCACCTATCCTAGAGAGTCTCGCACTCTTGCTCCCCCCGCCTCTGTCTTGAGCAAAGAGAAGGGAAAAATAATAATTATAATGATGATAATAATACTAACAATAACAACAATAATAATAATAGAGAAACTATAACCACAGGTGCAGGCAAAACCTTGAAAAACATAAATACCTGCCAGTGAGAGAAAACAGTAACCATATCAGCTTCACAAGGAAAATAACTCCTGGCCAAAGCTCCAATTTGTGTTCATTTAAAGGGAACATTACTTTCTCAAAAATCCAGCTCTGGCTAAACTATTAAAAGGGATTCCACAATTCAGTCCTAGCAAAATCAGAACAAATGTCAAACCTAAATATCCCCCATTTGAGCCAGAACCCTTTCAAAATGTTGGGTAAGAGAAAGAACCTCTGTCTGGATCTGCACCTGTGAACATGTTTCAATAGGATACTATGGGAAATTCTCTGTGCCTTGTGTCACAGAAGGAAGACTTCCCTATCAGTGTTTCAGCTATATTAGTGCTTTGGACAATGAAGGTGCTAAATAAATTGTCTAATAGCCAATATGCTCTAAATTTACCATTCTTTTAGCCTTTTTGGTTGTGAATTTCACTTCCCCACCAATAATCTCAGTATGTATCAAATTTGAACAGACAAAGAGAAATAGAGAGAGGCCTAGTAAGCGTAAGACTGTCATAACTTATAACAAGGTTATAATATGCAGAAGTGCTGCTTACCGTATCCTGCAGTATCCATTGCCACTGCTAGGAAATCAGTGTAAGACAGGTAAAAGTAAATACATTTTTGCACAGTGGGTAGGGAAGTTCCAGAATTCATTGCCACAGCAGGCTGGGTTGAGACAGTATAAGCAGATTCAAAAAGAGATTAGAGACATTCATAGGCAACAGATCTAAATGCTAAGTAGATACAACAGAGAACAAGAGATGTGCCCTCCAACATCCTCGGTAGAATGATTGTGGGTGCTGGCAGAGTACAGGGGGAATGGATCACAGAAAATGGCTACAAACACGTGCTTTCCTTGTCACTGACCACAGCAGCACACTGGCCTGAGTGCATGAGCATGTCTCATGTTCTTAGCTCGCTTCTGCCTGACTAATGGTTTAGACCAAAGTGTCTCAAAGCTTTGCAGCAGTACAGGCAACATCTAATTCTGTGGATGTGACAAAATTGCTGCCTTAGGTACCAATCTCCCTGAGAGCAGTGAGATGGAGAGAGAGCTGTGCTTGGCCACCATGATGTATTGACCACGGGCTGGCTGCCCAGGAATTGCTTTGTTTCTGCCACTAAGTCAGCACAGGATGTCTTAATATTAACTGTTAATTATCAGTTTCCCCGACACCCAGAGTGCGTAGATCTGCCTCCCCAAGCCGTGATTTTTCTGCCACTATCATTTGGTAACCATAGCAAACCACTCTGTGTAAGACTAGAGTTGGTATGTTACAATGTGACAATGCTCCCTGAATAATTTATATCTAAGGCTCCATTTCATAGTTATTTGTTATCCTATGGGTTTTCCCCTAAGATATGCCATCTAATTTCAATTTAAAATGTAAGTTCAGTAAATTACCACTGCACAGAAGTTGCTTTAACATGCCATTTGTGAAGGTAATGGTGCACATTGTAACAGAAGTGTTTCAGAGTTTCCACTCCTGGGATTACAGACTCACAGTAAGCTGGTAAATGGGGAACAATGAGGAGTTTGCTAGAAAATGGAACAAATCCACCTTAACATCTTAAAGCAAATCACACATTAATGTTGTAAACTCTGTGGGGCAATGTTTCTACAACAGCATGGACATCTAGATTCCCTGTCTGCATTAAGCAGAAAGGAAGTATATATATTGTCTGTTGTGTATTTAGACACTGATTCCTGAAAGTGTGCTTAGGAAGAGTATTAAGACATATTTATGGTAAGATATAAATAAGGCCCATTACACTGACAGTTCTTAATCTTTGTCTTAAAATTATTTGAATCTTGTCATATTCCCTGAGTATATGATTTTCTAAAAAAATCATAGCTTCAGTTAATAGCCAGTCTACATAACGAGTTCAATGATGATTTAACAAGGTATCATCCAGCTATTACTGAAAGTTGTATAGATCTCTGCTATTTTGCAAGAGAAACTTAAGATATGGTATTTTACCTTAAAAAAGTAATATAAATTATATAGCAGTAAATGCATTTCAGAAAAATTCACTTTGTTTATGTCTTGCCAAACTAAAAAGAAAGTAATGTCACTACAATCATTAGGACTATTTTTCTGTGCATGAGGCCACATTTTGGCAAAATGTCTCTTCTTAGGTATTTAGGTTTAATACTTATTCTTAACACTCATTATATTTAATAAGGTTTAAACACCTGCATAAATTAATTAAATTAAGTATTTCTGGAGCAAGACCAGTAACTAAGTTGGCATCTGCTGATTTTATAACAGCATTTTAGATTTTGTTTTATTACTTTGTCATACAACTCTGTACTTTGATAGGGTAATACAACGTAACATTCTCCTGCCAAATAAATGTGCGAATTTAGAACTGCTTCTGACTGAAATTACGTAAGTAGTGTACTCAAAATAAAGGGATTGATATTTGGGTTATAATGTGCAAAGCTACCAGATACAAGTAATGTAACAGTGAATACTCAGGCTGTATATCTCTTGCTTTAGTGACTAGTATCTAAGGACATATTCTGTCTGCCTAAGAGATAGTCGGGATTCAGTAAGCCAACTTTTCATTCCTAGTCACAAACCTGTCTTTTTGGTGATTTCCCTCATGTAAATTTGAAAGTAGATCTTGTGTAAGTAAAGTTATGTGTAAGTAAAGACTGCATACCAGCACTAAATACATCCTGCTGTCTGTTAGGCAAATCTCATGGACCATGGAGCTTCTTGAGAGTCCTTAGGAAAGAATTAGGCATCACTTGCTAGTGGGAAGGTGTGTCTGCAAGACAGTCAGTTCCCTTCTCTGCGGTACCCTTAACTTGACGGGGGTGGTTATCGCTGTCACTGCATTGCCTTTGGCCTGTTTGATGCGAGTTCATGAGGCACAAGAGGAAAGGTTTCACAAAAGAAGGAAATCCAGGATTTTAAGTCAAATCTTACATTGCTTGTGATAACATGCGTAACAAGCAATTATTTGAGGGAAGGATGCAGAAAGGGTGGAAAAAGGGATGGTCTGTGACATGATACAGCAACAGAAACAAATTTAGATTGTGTGTAAGATGTGCTACTTTGAGACTGATATGCCTGGTTCAGGAAAAACACTCAGAGCATGCAAGTGCACTTCTGAATGTGAATAGCCTAAATAATTCTAGAATCCATTTACAAACCACTTACATCTACCTAAGCCTGCTTGCATGATTTCTGATGCCTGTCAGCCACGCAGGACCATACTGCTCATCATGCAAACAGGAAGCTGTTTTCACTGAGCTGGCCAAGCATCTTGCTGAACTGTGGGCCCTGAAACCTCTTGAGCACTTGTTTTTAATCGAGGGAAGATCTTGGCCTGTTGCAGTTCCATTCTGTTTTCTTTTTTGTTTCTATTCTTTTCCCTCCTTGTTCTTTCACTTTCTTTAGTAGTTCTCATCCAGGATGGTGAGGTAGTAATAGTGACAGTTCATTATATCCAGTAACTGAAATGATCATTGAATATTCTATCATGGCAGGTTACTATTCATAAGTTTCTGATACTACTGTTTCTGACATATATGTTGCATATACATACTTCAGGTATCTGATAAAACCCATTGCTTTGGATCCAACAGGCCAGAACCAGTACTGTGGACAAAGGATGGTGGAGAACTACCTGATCCAGAGAGAATGGTTGTCAACGGCAGGGTCCTAAGCATCAGTTTCCTAAACAAAACAGACAATGGCACATACCGATGTGAAGCAAAAAATCCTATTGGCCGAAACAGCACAGAGTATGTCCTGATAGTACATGGTGAGTGCGTTCTTGTCAGTTTTTTGATGCATGTTATGCATATGTAGCATTGCAAGAAACTACAATCAGTTTCTTATGATCATTACCAAAAGAATAGCAAGAAAAAGTTGGAAGTATAATTGCACTTTTATTGATGCTATCATCTAGTTGTGGGGAGTATGTTTACTTCCTTTTATTGGCATGCCTCTCTTTATACAGTTTAAACAAAACTTATTCACTTACGTTGTGAACTTTTTGCAAAGTAAACACCTGTAAAAATGTTTTGCAGTATGTCAGTACTATTTTCTAAATACTTGCCTTAGGCACACACTGTTCTGACAAAGCTGGTTACAAAAGGATATATGAAATGAAGTAAGAAAATACAAGACAGATGGTTGTTTGAGGTTTTTTGTTGTTTTATTGGGTTTTATTAATAGACCACCAAAGACAGGATATCAGATACTTTTCTTCACACAAGTTATAGCCTGCTACTGAGAAGTTTCAACTTATACAAGTTAGTTGATCATGATCTGGCCTATTGTTACAGTCAGTCCTCAAAAATGTCATGTCCTAAATTCCCATTGCTTCTTCTAAGATAATTTAAAAACAGGAAAGTTTATATTAAATTACAATTTATTTATTTTCCTTAATTAATTAGGCAGCAATATGAGTAACATGAAAACAATAGCAGGCTTTTACATTAATTATTAAATAGATTGAAATAACTCAGATACTGGAGAAATTATAGTACCAAGTTAGCATTTGCCTTTAATACAGCTTTGCAATATGGATCTAGCAGTCTCTAAACATGATGTTCTCTTATCACAGGTATGTAGTGATAGTTCCTGGAAAATTTTGAGTTCTATAATTTGCATTTTAACCTAAGTGAATATAGAGGTGAAAGCTCCACTGTAGCTCATGATGGTAATTTTTTTTTCCCTCTAGTTTTATAAAAAATGCAACTTATAAAAATGACAAAATAAAATGAAACAATCTAATACAAATTATAGCCTGTAAATAGACATGAGAACTGTATAGATTTATTTGCTCATGATGAATTCAGGTATAACTAATGTATGTTTCTTTGGTGTTTACAAGCTCTCAAAACCGTTTTTCACTAAAAGTTTAACCTGCCTTTAGGTATTTGGCAAAAAACTTCTAATAAGTGCTTCTTTCAGCTTTCAGTAATGAGATTTTTTTTTTTGGCACTGTTGATGAAATGTCATTTATCAGAAGAACCCCTTAGATTACTTTTCATTTTTCTTAAAGTTCACTATTAGTTTATGTAGGATTAGTGGCACAAGTAAGGAGGAGGTCTTTGCATGAGGAACACAGAGCCTGTACTGCTGCGTGAGTATTTCTGCATTAAAGACAATCAGAAAAACTAAACCCGCTAACCTCTACTTACATTGATTCCTACAAGAAAAGAAAATGAAAAACTGCCTTTTGCATCCCAGAGGTGGTGGTGTATTGGTTCTTGGTTGAAGTCACAAAGTGCACTGCCTTTGATGAGGTAATGGCTTCTGTGCTTACCAAATGTTGAAACTTTTGTTGTTTGTGTTTTCTGCCCAGTTTATTTATCTGATTATATCTGAAGACATGGCCTTTTATAATGGTAGATTTTTCCATCAGTGGTGACTTTGCAATATACCTCTGTCAAAGAATATTTCACGGTCTCATATGTGTCTTTCGCATAGTGGCATGCCCCCTGTTGATCTGATTATCTTGCAACAACTTCATGGCAGTCTGTAAAATCATTCATTATCAGGAAGGCATTCTGCTATGTTTGGCAGCACATTAGGCATGTCATCAGGTTTAGCTTGCACATTGCTGACCTTTTCTGTTATGAGTACCAGAGTTTTCCTAATTACATTTCTGCAATTCCAGTGTTAGAACTAGAGAAGGTAAATGTCAGGTGCTTCCGAGGTTTCTGAAACAATGAAGTAGCGTGACAGAGTGTTTGATGTTTAGTGCTTAACAACTTACTGCATTTCAGAGTTGTTAAGTTTATTTTAAGTAGAGAAGAGACTGACACAATTATTTTATCAAGTGTAGCACAATCAGTTGTATAGATCAACTTAGGCAGTGTCTTACCCCTTCTTGAGCTCATTACGTTCATGAATGTCTCTAGTGAAAAATAATCCTCCCAAAATTATACAATATTCTCTCTCTCTCTTTTTCTCTCTCTCTTGGGGCTAGCAAACCTACATTTTAGCATTTTTGGAGAAGCATTCTTCCATTTAATAGAGGTTGTATTTTTTTCTATATCTTCCTAAATATATCTGGGAGCATCCTTTGATTTCTCATCCCTTCCCCTGTGCATAATGTGTCAATGTAGTTTTTTTATTTCTTCTACTCCTTTGTTAGAGCTGATTTGTCATGTAAGTATACCCTTTTACCTTGAATGTTAAGTTTCTAATACAAGTACATGCCAGATTTAACAATGGAGTGAGGTATGTTCACAGAGACATGGGAGAGAAGAGGGGAGAAATCTGCATAAGGAGGCAATCTCTTCACAAGAGATTCCTTTAAATTGCAAGTCAAGTAAGTAAGGTCTAGGAAAAGTAACCTACCAGATCTGTAAGTAGTAAGGCATAAGTGTCAGGATTGCTAGTAGCCACTGCCCTAATGGCACCTCTGGAATTCCAGTTGTTAAACAACTAATAGTTTTTCTAGGAAACGCTCAAGCCCAGGGGAGTTGCAGTGATGGAAAGAAAGAATGATAAACACATGTCCAAGTTTAGACAGATGCTATGCCTGATTCAGTTTTTCCAGGTGAGCTTGTTTGAGAAGGCAGGGGACATCAATGGAAGGTATCCTTTGCAGAGGCAGGGGAGCGTAACCTCATTCAGAGCTTTTCTTTTCTTATCCATATTGTGATTTCTGGTACATTTTTGCCCTTTTCACTTCTACTTCAACAGATTTTCTGACTTTGTGTTTATTAAGGTTGTAAAATTTTCATCTGGCTTCTATTACCTTTTTCCCCTATGAAATCCACCTCTCAGTGGGAATCTACTAATCTAAGTCTACTAATTCTCTCAATTTCTGAAGTTATCTTCCTAACTCAAAAGGATTTTAGACAGCTTTTGCATAGAGAGAAGCTTGCCTAAAAATAGAAGGTATAGTTTATCATAATTGGAGATTAAGGGTAAGCAAAGTATTTATACATATTAATTGTACAAACTATAGAGTACAAATTGTACAAAGCATAGAGTATCTAATGCCTTTAACAGGACCAACCTAGACACAAAATTATACAGAAAAGTAGTATTTTCTCCACTGTAAATGATGATGAATTAATACTGTTCTGATAAGTGATGGCAGTGGAAATAAATATTGTTTTAAGCACATGAGTGGCAATCTGTCTAATATAATTAGTATCTGATAACATAAAAAGTCTTCTTGGATTTGTAGTGTAATTAAAGAAATCAGACTTCACAAAAATTGAATATATTTGAATCAGGTAAAAGACATGGGCTATTAAATATGCTCTTGCTGCTTTGCTGAATCAATACGACTGCTACTTTCATTTTTCTTAACTGTTACTATTAATAATAAATGGCAAGAAAACACTATGTGAAGCAGGAAGGTGGGCACAAAGTCAGAGTTTATAGGCAGCACAACAAAGGCAAGATGTAGTTTGCTCAAACATTTGTTTCACGCAGTAACAAAGCCACAAGCTTTAATGCCTGTAGCTGTTGTCACTTCTGTATTCTGATTGGCGAACTTAGTGCTTTAGAAGTGCACATTCTGGCTAGATATATTATAACCTTTCTTTGGCAATGGGCCCCAGGCATTTTTCACTCTCTTCCAATTTATTAAGAATTTTTGTTTACCTTTGTCCAAATACTAGTCATTAATCATCAGAAAACAGATCTAACTGTCAAACTCATGATGCGCAACTCAAAAACATAGATTCTACTTGCAAAGCTTAGGAATAACTGCATTGATTTAGCTGAAGTTGAAAAAGGAAGTGGTCCATCATCATCAAACTGAAGACACAGCTGTTATGTATGTAGCAGTAGTTTATAACCTCTGGATGTCACTGCTGAAGACTTAGTTCAACATCATATTGATTGGGTGACAGAAGTCCACATCATTGGGGAATTTTCTTAATAGAAACAGCAGCATTTGATAATTTGCAGACCTATTTTAAATGAAGTACCTCGGTGAACTATCTTGATTTGCCAGTCTAAAGACACACATTCAATTAATTGAAATATTCAGAGCTATAATGTGTTCTGTATCAATTATCTATCAAAGCAATATGGAAATTAACATGAATCGGCAGCTGTGGATGGTCAAGGCAGTTTTTACAGTCACAATTTTACATGCAGTAGAAAGCACTTGAGCCAGTAACTCAGTATCTCTGGAGAATGAAAGTTGCATAACATATTCTCTTGGCTTCAGCCTCTCAATTATTTTGTATTTTTGTCTTGGATAAGCTATTTTTTGCAAATACAGCCAACTAAAAGACCAAGTGACATCCTGACTAATATTCCGAAATGTCCTTTCAAACAGACAATCTCTTACAATGTGCAAGACCAAAGGTCCCACTGCACCTTTCCTTTGGTTTATAATGTATTTATCTTCAAACTGCTTGTCCAGACTGATTTCAAAACATTTATCATCTTAGCTTTCACAATAACCTGTGGCAACAAGTTTCTGAATTGAATTATGTGCTTTGAGGGAAAAGTATTCTCTTTTGTTTGTTTAAGCCTGCTGCTTGATCTCTTCACTTCCCAAATTTTCAATCCGTTTGGCCTCTTTTGCTCTTTGTGCTGTAAGTATGGAAAATTTCACTGTGACGGATGTTCATGTTTGCATTCTGATGGCATTGTCTCATTCCTCTTACAATCACTGCCATAGTTTCTTTCAAATCCCAATACATCTCCTATTATAAATTCTTCCACTTAGGCCAGTGGCTTGTATCCTTTTCTAAGTCCCATAGCTGTTGTTAACTCTGTAATGTTCTTATTTCCACCTTCATTTTGCCATTTGCGAGGCTGATCGGTGCATTGCAATCGAAATCTCTTTTATTTTCTTGTTACTTCCCTTCAATAGATTCTCAAGTATTTCCACCTCGCTCTCAATTTCTCACTAGTTATGATTTTAGCCTCCACATTTCCTGGATTCCTGTCCCTTGTATCTACTCTCCTTCTTTCATGGTCTTTTTTTCCACTTTTTTCATCGTTTTTGGTCTAGTAGTGTATCTCTGTGATTGACAGTTCTCCATATCTGGAACAGCACTATGCCTAATTTGCATCAGACACCTTAGTTCATTAGCTCCTGCCTCCAAATACATTTATAAAAGTTCATCTTCTCTGGACTCCACTAATTACAGCCCTGTGAACTTTCACTTCTGTACAAGTTTCTTTTTAAATTAGTGGACACTCTGTGGAATTCAAAACAGGTCTGAAATGAAACAAGCTCCATTACCTCTGTCTGTTCTAGATTTCTTTATCTTTGTTCATTTGCTCACTATCACATTTTTATTGTGTTTCATTTCTGTTGTGATGTTCTCATAGGGGCGCCTATCCTTCCTTTAGTTCTGTAACTCACTTGTGCACATTTCTCACTGTATGAAAGTAAAAACTGAGTAGAACAGTAGTTTGAAACAAAACTGAGGAGGTGAGTTGTTTTTTTTTCTGTTTTCTTTTAAAACTTTTCTTCTTGGATAGACAAATATTTTCACTACAGACCTCTGATAAATATTATGCGCTGTTTTTGGACACCTTGTCCTCATAAACCTATCTTAAAAAATACATTAAAAACACCATAAGGGAGGTGAGAAGGAAAGGAAGCATCATCCATGTGTTAACAGCATGGTCATTAGTAATCTAGCTGCCCTCTGTTTTGGTGTTAAGACCCTAGACATTGAGGTAGCTGGACAGTTTCTATAGTTTCCTCTTTTATAGTTCCTGAGTTGAAACATCTCATTCACAGACACTTCTCAGAGAAAAGTTGTTTCTTGCCTATGGGAAAATCCTACCCTTTGACTGAACAAAGCTGGGGCTTTGGGAAAAGAGAGCTGAGGAGACGTATAATGTAATGGAACAGTAATAACATGTACAGCTACAATAGAGGGTGTTTTTAGTAAAAAACAACCTTGCCCTTACAGCAATCAAGGCATATCAAGAATATGAGCCTCAAAAGACTGTTTAAGACTTAATTTGGAATTCTGCGCATGTAAATATGTATGCTTTTTAGTTTTGAAATTTTTTTGTCTTTGAATTCAAAGAGGGTGTCTCAGTTTTGAGTGCTAAAAAAAGAGGTGAAAAGTCTCTCCTATCTCCATCTAATAGAAAGTAAAAATAAAATTAAGTACAGAAGACAACTCACAGAAGCCTGAGTTTTCAGCTGAAAAGGAAATCAATAAAAGAATGCTCTTGAAGACTTTCTCCTTCTCAAAAGCCTTCCCTTCCTCCAAGCCATCTCTTTTTATTTTTCTCTTCCCTATGCATGCCTGCATACACACACACACACACACACACACACACACACACACACACAAACAAACAAAAAAACCCAGGTCCAGTAACTTATCCAGGATGAGATTTTTATTTTCATCTTCATATCTTTTGAAATCCACAACAGCTGTATGGTTTTCTTGCAAAAGCATGTGTGGAGGAGTGAAATTTTACTACATCAGGCCTGGAAAGTAGCTCATTAGAACTTTATGTTAAAGGTAGGATTATAAACACAGAGAGAATTTCATTCACATGTTATTCTGAGAAGCATAGCTCTTGCAATTTTGTTGACATATTTTGATTTTGCATATGCATCAGTGTTCTAAAGTGACATTAAGGTATTGGATAATTATCATAATATTAAAATTAGCTTCTCTAGATGACTTTCAGTTACACTAAAAGCGGTGGCCCAGACCTTAAAGTACAATGCAGATGAATACTGCACAATCAGTTGAATTAAGAAATCATTGTGTAATATAGCTTTTATTATTGAACTGAAGAAGAATGATGTTTAGTTGACATTTTCAAGTATAAGAAGTCTGTCAAGAATCTTACGGTGGAATTGTTGACTTAATTTTATGGATGAATTGTCCAGCTATTATCCCTGAGCACTTGTAAGGCAGCTACTTTGAAATTGCTTTTTGTTGATAAATACTTGAACAGTGGGGTCTATAGTTGAGCTGTGTGAACTAATATTTCTTCATTCATGGTGACTTTAGAAAAATAAAATACAAATTTTATTTTTTTTTTCAGACAAGCTGAAAAATATTTTTGAAAGGTCAAGAAAATAACATTCCAAACCACAGTAACACTTTTGGGGAATCTGTTTGAGATTTTTACATTTTTACATTAAAAATACTGGTTTTGATGAACGAGAACTTTTAAAATAAAGTGATTTTGTTGAATAACATATGGAAGATTTCAACTATTTTTTTTTCCCGTACTAGAGTACTCATTGGAATTATTGAATTTAGAGTATTTAAGTTGAGAGCAATCTGAATTTGTCCTGGTTTTACTTTTTTTTTTTTTTTTTTTTGCCTCCTGTTGGATACAGCAAGGGCTCTCTCTAGGTTCATTCTTTAACAACATATTCTAACTTGCATAGCTCACTCCTATTTGAATAAAAGCTGTACTTATTCTAAAAACCAATGTCTAAAGACATTATTTCAATAATGTCTTTAATAACACACAACACTTGAAAATATTTAATTTTCTATGTACAATTGGCTAATGTAATAGTTCTTGATTTGGATTCCCTATGTGATTTCTGAAAAGGAAAAGCTTGCATGCGAGTTTTGAATTATAATTAGGTTTTTTTTCCACATACACAGTAATTGCATAAAGTTAGTATTTTGGATGCTTGTATCTGGTAGATTATCTACAATAAAGTACTTATTGAACTAGATATATTAGGTATATTGCCGTTGCCCTTTTGAAAAGAACTGTTCTAACTGATGTTAAGTGTCTTCTATTTCTAAAATGGTGCTGTTGAGTTTATTATCACTCTGATTTACTGTAGTAGCAGTGCTTACTCTCTAATTTTTCTGTACTTCAAGCTTTGCCATTGCTGATACCTCTAACATTCTTGAACTTTACTTCAGTCAAGCTTTTTTGGTTGAGAGATCAGACTGTAAAATTACCATGTCTATGAACATCACATGCAATCTTCATAAAGAAAATATAACTGTTAACAGAAAAATTTCACTTGAAACTGATGACAACGTTATAGTTTAACAGTTGCTAATGGTCTTCTGTTTCCATCTAGATCGTTTATTATTCACAAAATGCAAGCCATAAAGAAATTATTAAAGTGACTTAGCAATTTTCTAAATTGAAATCTTTCCTGCACCATTAGGTGCTACGTGGAATGCAGATAAGAGTGTCCTCTCTGTCTTTCTCATCTGATGGTTTTATATTTTACCTTTCTTTTGAGAACAGATATCTCAGTTTTTCACTCAACTCAAGAAAGGAAAATGATACATTATGTAGTGATATTGCCTAAATTGTCAGCTGGTGATTCTAGCCTTGTGATACATCAGTACCATGTTTTGTTCCAACTGTGAGTACAAACCTTGGTAAGGTAGCAAAAATCACTGGTTCAGAGCAAATAGAGATAGATACAAATGCTTTGGGGAGATTGCTACCAGCATCCTGAGTCTGAGAGAGTAAGGGAAAGCTTCTGTAGAATGTACACACCTATCTTAGAGAGCTTTCAGAAGTTCTATATCTAACGTCTCTGATCACATGTGAAGATGAGCATAAAGGCTCAGAAAGAAGTAGACACTTAGGAATTTGCTCACCTCAAACCATTAATATTTCTAATATCCATAATTTGCTGTTAATAATTATTAGTTCTGATTGTTCAATTTTTGCTATTTGTAATTTTAATAATTAATGACTTGTGAACTTTTTTCTGGTGTTTATCTTAGCCTGAAATTCTATATTACATAAAGGAAAAAAACTATTCAATAAAATATTTCTTACATTAGTCTATTAATTTTTTACTTAGAGCAAACAAGGTTTTCCCCAACTTGTTTTCAGTATTCTGCCAGCTAAAATACAGTTTTTGCAGAACAAAATTTAAAAATCTTCATAATATTTTTCTTCACAGCATAGGTTCAGTCTAAATTTGTGGTGAGACTCAAAGCATCTTCAACCCCTCCTCCAAAATGGAAACCTCTAAGCTGCAATCACAAACTATGTTTTCCAGCTCTTACTCCTTGAATTCTTGACCTAATATAACAAAATTCTCTTTGCTTTGTAATTAAAGTCACATTTTTTAATTGCTAAATCTTATCATAGCCTTTCTACATTGGATCATCCTCTGTCTTGCTGTGCCTTACTGTGAATCCCTTTGACTTTGTCTCAAGGATTCAGAACTGTTTTGACAGCTTTCAGGAAAGCTCATTGCATCCATATTTCCATATGACTCCCATGGAAAGAGGAAGAGACACCAAAAAGTAGTCAGGACGACAATAAAGGTATATCTCAAAACCATTCTCAGATTGGAGGGAGGAAGAAAAGAGGAAAAAACAAACAAACAAACAAAAAACCATGCCTACCAAGTATAAAGATGGATCTATCAAAGTTCACAGAATCACAGAATGTTAGGAGTTTGAAAGGACCTCAAAAGATCATCTAGTCCAGAACTCACCTGCTAAAGTAGGATCACCTAGAGGAGATCACACAGGAGCGCGTCCAGGCAGATTTTGAATGTCTCCAGAGAAGGAGACTCCACGACCTCTCTGGGCAGCCTGGTCCAGTGCTCTGCCACTCTCAGGCTGAAAAACTTATTCCTTATGTTCATATGGAATTTCCTATGCTCGAGCTTGCACCCATTGCCCCTTGTCCTATCACTGGACATCACTGAGAAGAACGAACAAAGTTGATAAAGTTGCTTGGAACAGCCAGTACCGTGTGGAGATTTCCCACAACACCTTGACTTCTTTCACAAGACTGTGGTTTCTTCACTAGCACAAAGCAAGCTGTAACCTCTTTTGAAGAAACTTACTCTGCAGGTGTCTGTGAACAGGTCTCCAGGTATCTGGTATGTCTGATGGAGTTTGTGTTTTGATGTCGACTGATGTGTCATTTGTGAGAAGAGTAGTCCAAACAATTTTCAGTCAGAATTAATTTTCTTATGTTAGAAGTCCTGAAGACAGAAGAATTAAAGTTTTTATTACTGTATTCCCTTTCTACTTTGACATGCATTTTCATTACTTTTCCTTCACTGGTTTGTTCCTGTGTTTCCTCCACACAGCTTGCTTACTCCACTGTTACGCCTTTGAAGAAAAAAATTGCTTTTGCTTGGTAACGTCATGCCTGAGGAAGGGTCTTTCAGCTGAAACTACCCATATTAATCCTCATGGCAAGTGAAGAAAGAAATGAACCAAAGGAGAAGAGGAAGGGCAGAGTAAAGTTTGGCAGGATAGAACTGTAGGAGTCGGTAAATTGTTTTCTTCTTGAGATATTGCTGTGGATGATTGCACTAGTGGATTTGTTTTTCCCTCTGTTGTTTCTGGTTTTTGTATTTTTCTGTGGGTTTCCCAATCCTTGATTGGTAGGAGGCAGGGAGGAGTTGTAGGAGGCTGACATGTTGAAGTGCTAGTTTGCTGCTTGATTGAGGAGCACTCTGGATGGCTTTCGTCATTCACAATCAGAAACTGAAATCTCTTTGTACTGCTTTGGATATAATTTTGTTTAAAATAAATTAACAGGTATGACAAAGCATTGTATATAACCAATACCATGATATTCCATCGGTGAGCTGAGCTATTTGATGGCTTAATAGTTAAAGTACCAAATGTCAGCCTGCCTGAAGGGAAGCTGGATAAATTTGATAAAATTAAGTCCTGACTGTATTGCTTGTGCCGTACCATTCATAGTTGTGTGTTATACAAAGCCAAAGAATCATGAGGGGGAATTCAACTACATGTATAGAACTCTTAGCAAAAAAAGACAGAGAAAGAAAGATTGACAGCAAGAAAGACAGGGCCTTGTTTTCTCAGGTAGTGTGCTATAATAGGAACATGAGCATTAAGTGTATTAGTCAAAGAGTGCAAAGTGCAATAAACTATGTTTTAAGTTGCAAAGATGCCATTAACTTGCCTAAGGTGATTTTCAATGGGATACAGCTATCCCACTGTGATAAAGCATTTCAGATTAGTGTTGGACCCTTTTTATTTTATTTTGAACTAAAGTAATTTAAAATGAATAGCATTCTCTGTCATCTCTTTTTTACTAACCTTAAAATTATTGCAGTGAGTTTTGAGCTGTTTAAGCAATTTCAGTGTTTTGTCCTGAATTTCTCAGAGAAATGAAAGTAACAACCATAATAAGGTAGAGATCAGCAATCTGTTTGCCTCCATGTAGTTTCAACACTTGTCTCCTTAATAGAGAAATTTTAGAAAATTCTCCTTGTCCTCTTTCTTCTTCCTTGTGCAGTTGTGGCTGAGCTTTTCAAAATCTTTTGCACAGAAAGAGTCAAGTGTCATTCTGAGAAAGCTGTCATCTTTGTTCAAGGCTGCCGGAGTCTGAATTTGTGTTGTACATTAGCTTTTCCTTATAGGTTTTCAAAGCCAGCGGCTGGTACTTTATTTCATTTAATTTCAACATCTCCTATTTTATGGCTTGGAGAAACAAGGAAATATGGCTTGTCTGTTTACTTAAAAAAACCAAAACCATAACATCACAGCCTTAATGTGATTTTTAAGCAGTGGCAGTGGTCCTAGAAGACCATATTAATAGTGATAGAATGCTGCAGTTCTGGGAAAATGGTGCTAGCTTTCTGTGTACAAAGCGTTTGGTGGCTTTTGGGGTAACATTTTGTCTTGAATGCAGTGAAATTAGCATTTCAGGTATAAGGACAACTGTTTTTTAAAGTACAATTTTAAGATGGTTTGTTTTCATTTCTGATTTTGATAGTTTTGACTTTTTAGCAGAGGATTAAAATAGAGCTTGGGAGGTCTGTTCTGAACTCCCCTGTCAGGCTCAGAGGTCTGTAAAATATAAGACATTGTGCTTAATTCTTCTGTATTCATTTCCCCAGCTCTGAAATGGGAATGATGCTACTTCCCTTTTCCCTAATAGTTGTTCTTTACCGTCTAAATAATGTCCTTACAGAACCTCAAGGTGGAGATCCATTCTTTACTGCGTATGTATTTGTTAATGTCAAGATGGAAACAAAATCAAGACCTGTATAGATACCTTTTGAAGCTACTTCATTTTTATTTAAAATGTTGGATTAAAGTTCTTTTTCTTAGCTTCTTGCATGTTCTGCAAATTTTACTTAATTCTTTCAGGCAAGTTGCATAAGCTTCATGATTTACTCAGTGTAGTATTTGTAACTAAGTAGAAAGGTGGGATTTTATACAAGATAAAATTACTCCCTTAAACGAAATAATAGGCTTCAATAATATTACTACTAATAAATGGGAAAAGCCTTTTCTTAACTACTAGCAAAAGTTCTGGCAACTTTGGGAAAATATAGGTCTACAGTATGCTTTTTGAGTAATCTGAAGTGTGTATTGTATTCATGCAACTCCAGAACAGGGAATATTAATCTTTTTGTTGAATATCTGTCTTGATTTGACTTTAGAGGTACATCTTATACTAATAACAATGAATAAATTAAAAATTAGAGCACTTGAAAACATTTTCTTCAGTATTAAAGAATTTGCCTACTTGAGAATTTAGATTTTCCTTGTACTAATATAATCTTCAGTATCTAATAATCAGGAGAAGTTATTATCTTATCAATTTTACCCTTTTATGTTCTCTGTATGCCACCTGGTTTTAGCACAATTAGAAATTAAGAAATATTGCATTATACCACTTTTGTTTTCTCCAGTACAAATCTTGCAGTTCATATAATCTGTCCCACAGAAACTGAGCAGCAATAGGTAAATGTATTATGAGACCCTGCATTATGTCATCTTTTATTCTTCTGCTTCAGTTAGAGCAAGAATGGTAAACTTTTTAAATGACTAGACTGGGGACAAACAATGAGTCAGATGGACAATGAAATGGGAGTGTGTTCCAGCATCTCAGGGCCTTCATTGCAAACTTCTCTTTCTGCTTTAAGGGAGCTGCAGCTAGAGTGCTTTTGCTGATCACAAATTCATCTGAGTGGTGTGGGGAGCAAAATGATCCCTCAAGTAAGCACTAAGGGCTTCAAAGGTCAAACCCTGCATTTTGAAAGTTATTTAGCCACTAGAGTGATAGTTAACTGTTCATGTTAAATGCTTTCCTATGAAATGCTTGATTCAGGTTTTCTGTGGTCCCTATGTGCCACTCCACCAACTGTGTGTGCAACATAGTCTCCAGGTCACACAGCAATATTTGTGGCAACATCTGTGCTGTGGAGAAAGGTTATGTTTTTCTAGCCAGAAAAAAAATGAAAATGCAATGTTTTTGTGTGTTTGCTGCTACTTTTTGAATTTTAGCAAGTACTCATGAGCATTGAAAAACACATAGACCCAATGCCCACTAAATCCCAAATTCTGTTCTGTGGAAGGGGAGAGGTTCTAGAGAAAGGGTGGGTGCTGTCACTGCTCAGTATGCTCTGCTTATCAGAGTCCCCAGAGAAGGTGGTAGAGATGGGTTTTATCTAAATATCCCTCCCTGGCCACTTGACCCAAGGCCTCAAAGGCTGCCAGTCACTGCTTTCAGCCCTGAGAACTTGTCTTCTCATGTCCTCCCTGCCACATTAAGGCACCTCCTTCCCATTGCTTCTTTCTTGCCCTCTCCCTGAGAGCCACAGCTCCTTGTTCTCTGACAGTTCACACACATTGCCTGAGCCTGACCTGGCTTTACTGGTAGAAAATCAGGCTTTCACACACCTGTAGTCTGTGAGTACTGCAGTTGCTCTGGTGCACAGAATAAGGGAGATATTCAATACAGGAGTTGTTTCAAGGTAATTAAGGGCAGTTAAGTGATTTGGGATGACACCATGTTGCCAGTGCTAAGTACTAATATTGAAATAGGCTTTGTTCTTTCGAGTAATATTCTTAACTTTCTAAGGATAGAACTTGGACCAAAGATGTGTAGATACTAATTTTTTGCTTGGCTTTTTGAAAACAGAAGGAGACATTGTCTTTTTTGCTGTGATTTTCCAATATTTTGTCCTTCTTAATTTGCTACTGAAACCTACTGCTTTCAAAATAGGATAAAAATCCCAACACTGAACAATCAGACTTTGTATAAGAAGAGAGAACTATTGTTCTTCCCAGTTCCTAGATTAGGAAAAAAAAGATCAATGAGATCAAGATCCTAGTATCTCTTAACGCTTGATATTTTTTTCCTCTGCTCTGACTGTGCAACCGGACTATGTTTAATCAAACTTTAATGAGCTGTCCTACATCTTCTAACATTTAATATCATCTACAGGCCCATGAAATGTCTTAGAAGTATGGAACTATGTGAATTTATTTTCTTTTCCTTCTAAGCTGCCTAGCCATTTTAGCCCAGCTGTATATCTTGCATTATGAACTCATCGACTGGAAGTCTCTAATGGTTTTAACTAGGGATCTAGATCTACATGGAGCTTTTGTTAAAAGAGTTTAGATATTTTTAAATGATATCTGATTTGCTAGCAAAAATGTCAAGCATATAATTGCCATTTCAGAGTTTCATAATTCTGAATCAATTAGTAAGAAGAACCCCTTGGCCTCCTGTCCATGAGCCTTCATGATCCTTCAGTCTAAGTGCTAAGGAGCTATTGGCACTTGATATTCAAGCTGAATGATCCTTTTGTTCAATCCTATTTTCTTGGAGCAAGGCTAAATGCAGCTCCCTTTGAATTTAAAACCTTGCTAAATTATTTAGTACTACATACCTCGGACTGATTAAATTTTGCACAGAGTAGTGAGATTGTTTCCCAGGTAGGTCATCACTCAGTTCAGTTTACCACTTAAAATTTCTTTCATTCTCAGTCAAAATTTAGCAAGAGCCATCCATCATTATCAGTTTGTCCTTTAATTTTTCTGTCAGTCTTTGTCAAGCTTGAAACAAAAGCCTTTACATTTTTATCAACTGCAGCTATTGTTGTCTGAGTTGTGCTCAGTCATTTCAGAATATCGGTTGTGTTTTTACCAGACAAGTCAAATATTTTCAATAGGTCAGATCTATCTTTCACATAAGCTCGCTAAACCAAACAGAACCATTTCTCATTTCTTTGGAAATAGAGAGTAAAAATGCTTAGGGCCGAATTGGCAGCGAGAGTAAATTATCCAGGCTCCCTGCACTTAAATGGATGAATGTCTTCTGCCTTAGTAAGAAGAATGCAGCATCAATTCAAGAAAGGAGAGGCAAACAGGAAATTTTGATCAGGCAAGGCTTGGCAGTGGTTTTAGCCAACCTTTTACAACACTATTCTGCCACTCATAAACAGACTACATCTGTGCCTCTGCTAAAGAGCAGCTTCCAGACCAAGCCAAGCATTGCATACTCCTCCTTTTTCCACTGTCCGCTTGCAATCAGCCATTAGAGTACCTGCTGTCTGCCTTCACCTTGCCAGTGCTTGTGTAGCTTGATGGCATGCTGACAGACAGTAGTGGCCATGAAGAATGCCTTTCTAAAATCTTCCCCATGCTTTTCTCTGCATCCCCTGAACCATGACTTTACATCAGGTCCTCACTGAAAAAAGAATTCTTGGCTGAGCATTTGCAGCTCAGCTTAAATCCTCTGTGCTGCTAGATAAAGGTTAGGAGCCCATCTCTCACTGAAAGTCCAATTCATGTCTTGCCCATATAACCTGTGGGAACATATGGGAAAAAAAGTTGGGACTAAAGTCAGTAACTGCCCTTGGCATGAAGTGTTACCCCTTTTCTATTTCCAACGACATTTATGGAAACAATTAGTTCTCTGTGAATTGTTTGTATTTCAGAGATAGCAAGGTGATGAAATGGATAAGAACTTAAATGCATTATTGAATTTTTGACTGAATGTCTGTCAACAAACGTTCATTTTAGCAGTGAGGTTTCAAAATTAATGGTGTCAATTATCACTTGAATTCTAGATCTCTGAACATGGCTTTTCTATCTGCTTTCATTCCCCATCTGCAACATATAGCTATTTTCTGCTTCAAAGGAGCCTAAGGATTAATACCTTGGTATTACTGAAATAGCAATCTGGTGCATTGATTTGGGTATGGCTACTTGAATTAAAATTTCCACTCTACAAGGCCTCTTGGTCATAATGATTCTCACTATTTAGTGGTGTGAGAGTCATAAACAAAAATTGTTTTCAGCTGAACATTGTGTACAACTAGAATCAGAAATTGCAGGGCCAGAAAATGAAATTTTCACTCCAACACAAGTTCGTTGGACAGAAATGTGCAAATTCACTCTGTTAAGGTCTTTCTTGACAGGGTGTTCAAGAGTACAAATCTACATAGTCCTTTGATAGTGTGTTTCTGAGCAGCTGCCAATGGGAAGCTCTGGATAGTGTAATGTGTGCCTCACCAGTAGTGTAAGATAAGTGTGCCCTGCAGTAAAAACAATGACGAAAAAGTCCTACAGGACTACAGACAGGTCAAATTGTAATTCCCTTTCCTGGAATGCTAATGAAACAGCCCTCCCTCTCTAAATCAAAGTGATTCATATGACTTAAACAGAAACCTGGGCTGTTGATTATCAGTTTAAACTTGTATTCTGTCTGATTTTGGGAACTACCAAACCCACTTACCTCCTACACCTAAAATACATGATGAGAGAACGAAGGGCACTGCACTTCTCTTTTTTTTGGAAATGCATATTCTGCATTCTCTTATGCAGAAGCATTTTCAAGACAAAGACAAGTAAAGTTTTCACAAAAATCCATAAACCTTTGTGGAAGAACTGATACATAACCTTTCTGTCACAGAGACTCAGTAGAACTGGTGGCCCTGTACACATAAGTTCTTTGAATATGAGGTCAGGTGATTTCAGAATGCTAATCAGTGCCTGGATTTGGACCAACTCAAAATGAAGTTTAAGGGTGGGATATGGTACAGGAGTTCCAGAATGTGTTGTCTGGAGAGCTGTGAGCTACTTTCCACATACATTCCTGTTGCACACTCTCATGTCATTAAAGAAGTGGTTCTACAGGGCAGAGCCTCGAAGATAAGCAGTTATGAACCAGGCATTTCTAGAGTCCAGAGCAGACTTAGATTTCATTGCTTGGGCTCTTCAGACTGCTGATTCCTGGTTGCTAACTTGTGCTGTAGTCTTTGAGAGCAAGTAATTGTAATGCTGTGAGCAAAGCAGCCCAACTGCAGTCATTTGCATGGCGAATTTCACCTTACTCTGCTGAGAAGGAAACAAAGCCAATGCTATTGCTTGTATTTATGTTTCTTTTGAGAACATGTGTTTTTCTTTGAGGCCTCTGCCATTTTGATGTTTGGCATCAGAATTTGTGACTTTGATCAGGAAACTAATTTCTGCACAAGTTTTCATTATTCTCAATCTGATCAGAAAAGATTAAGACATCTGTGTTAAAAAAACTGATATATCGTAGTTCTTGTTAACTAGTCTTTTTCCTAGGTAGCCTTTTTTAAAAAATAAGAAATCTTGTTGGAAATACTTCAATTGGAAGAGAAACCAGAAAGCAATGAGTTTCTGAATTCACCAGTGATTCATTTAAGCTATTATGCGGTAAAATGAGTGGACAGTGTGTTTGCAGAATGGAAAGCACTGTCATGAAGCCATAACTGTATTTGCCAGTTGCAGTTAACTTGCGATTGCTTAGTCTTAAGTAAATGACATATTTAAGAAAGATAATTAATGGAATTGTAAGTCACACTAATTAGGTTTTACGTACAAGACTGATACGTAAAGGTTTCCAATAAACGAGGCTTTGCTCTCCTTATGAAGCAGGTAGGTTTTTTCTGTTTGATTTCATTTTTAGCAGATATTTATCAGGAAAGGAGTTTCCCTTTATAAGAAGCAATTGCGTAGATCAGTACATGTGACATGTATCTTTTTAACATGTTAATTTATTTCTAATGCTTGTTATACTCGGTTCTCTTTAATTATCGTGGTACTCATGCTTCAGGTAACGTCACCATTTTTCCTGATGATTAATGTGGCTACACTGTGTGGTATTTTTTAAAGTCTGTTTTAATATTTCTGACTTGGGATTATTTTGTACTGAGAAACAGGTTACATATCAGTGTACAACAGATGAAACAGGGATCTCATGCCATTTTCCTATGGCTTTGAAAGTGGAAAATCCCACAAGTATAGATTCCAGAGAAGAATAGTGCTGGGTATCAAACCCAGAGGAATACAGAAAGTTGTAAGTGACTCATAGATATTAACTGACAAGGAGACTTAAAAAGTTGCAAAATAATCTGTCGTCCAGTATGAAAATAAGGTAAGCATGCTATTTTGAAGTCTTAAGAGAATAATTACGAGTGCTGAACTGAAGGACCCTGTGTCTGAAATGTGTTCTGTAGAACCCAGTACTGTAAAGCTCTGAGCTACTTCAGCTTCCATTGATTTCAGTCAGAATTGATGGTACTCAGAGACCAATTGCATTTCTTTCCACAGTAAGGAAAGATGGATTTTTACTCTTTCATTTCATTGAATAGCACCCTTCAGAAATATTTTCACTGAAATCAGTGCAGAATGCATTACTCACCATCGACTGCTGAGAAACTACTCCTTTCCTTTTAAACCTGCAGTATAAATAATCTGAAAAATGTCAGATGCTTTTTATTTCCTCACGGAAGTGCTTTTCTCTCGTTCTCTTCAGGGCTTTTGTTTGTTTGTTCTTTAAAACCTGCAATTACCTATAAGCAAAGTGATACTGGTCTTTATTGCTTTTGGCAATGTAATCGAAGTATTTTCTATCTGTACATCTGGTTATGTTCTGCTCTGTACTGGAGCATTTTGCAACAGACATTGTTAGTTCCTCTGCAACGCAGCAGCAGCATAACTAAGCCTGACATATGCAAGCCTGGCATACCCGCACTTACTTGATCAAAAGCTGAAAAGTTTTGTAGGATGCTGTCATCAGGGCTATGATTTTTTTCTAACTTGTATAAACGTGCTTTTTCTAATAGCAATATTATTAGCATTTCTGATTTTTTAGTACTAAACCATTTTAGAGAAATACTGATGTGTGTATTAACAATAAATCTTAAGTGTTAAGGATGACTGAAAATGACTGTGCCTACTAATTAGGGTAAAGATTTTGAAATATACTCTGCTCTGGATCTTAGCAGACAACTGTGTCTTAAACAAATGTGTGGGAAGAAGAAAAGCAATCCGGAAAAAGCAGCTCTTATAGTTAGTAGCATTTTCTCCCATTTTTCCTTCCATTGAGTCTGTTTGAAAGTGGGTGTTTTAACATACAGCCATTTCTTGTTAACATGTGTGTGTTTATTTTAGCATGATGGTGGTGTTGTTTTTTTCATCTCCCACTCTGACACAGCATGTTTCATCCGTATATCGTTTCTACTATATGAGACATTTAAAATGGCTCAGTGAAGAAATAGATTCTTGTCACTTAAACAGTCACTCTCCAGATCTGTGGAAACATTTTAACAGTGTTTTAAATTCTGTTTGTTAGAAGATTGACTATAAGAATTGAGAGTGATGTAATGTCAAGAATTTAAGGGTACACTGTTGTACCTGTAATAATTTATGTTAATCATGTTTTAATTTAGTCATTTTTGACATACTTGTATTTACAAATTAAACCACTATTATGGTTCTCCTTTGTTTGCATGATATGATTTTATTTTATATTTTTTTTCCACTCACCAGATGTTTTCAACACTTTGCTTCCCACTACTGTCATCCCCTCCCTTACCACTGCAACAGTCACAACCACTGTAGCCTTAACAACCAGCACAACCACATCGGCAACAGCCATCAGCACCAGAGGTACGGTATACTTCTTTGTTATGGCCTGAAAAACACATTATAAATAGGAAATTGTAGGTTTTATTTTTCAGAAGGATAGACATTGCTAAAGAGAGGGTTCAAACACATCAGTTCAGTATGTGCATTTAATGGAATAATCCACAGGATGGTACATGGTTAAGAAAGATTTCATATGACCTTGAATATTTTCATTGCTCTAGCGTATGTGAACTTTGACAGTATGCTTAAATTATTTGTATACATTTGCATTTACTTTTTTTAAGTTTAGTAAATTAACTTTAATGTAAAATGCAAGCAAGCTATATTTAAATAAACATGACCTTTGAAGACTGGTTATTTTCGGTGCTAATGTTTAAAACAAGATAGGTGTCTCGACACTTGAATTACTGTTGATGCAATCTTGCTTGATAATAAAGAGGTACCACATTATATCACCCTTGTTAGTCTTTACAGTTTAAAGTATTCCTAACTTAGAGGTGTCTTTATCTCACCAGAACTAGAATAAATGAGCTAAAATTTCTCTCTTCCCTCCCCGCCCCCCATCCTGTTGGGGTTTTGTCTGTTATAGCTTTTTAAATGTTTCTGGTAATGCTTTGCTTTGTTATGAGCAAAATATTAAGCTTAATTTTACTGTTGTATTCAGTGACTGATCAGATAACTGTTCAATAGCAAAGGTCTGTATGTAAGGTTTTACAGATTATCATCTTCTGGGTAGCTAGTAATCTCTCACGGTGAGTGAAATGGTAGAAGGTACCTATGTAGTCTGTCGAGAGCTTTCATTGTGCAAGGAGCGAGGAAATAATATTCACTTATTGCACTGCAGGTATGTGCATGATGAGGTATAATTATACCAGGAAAGTTAAGACAGTTATGAAATCTTTTTTCTCTGGAAGCACTGTTACAAATCAGTTGTAGTGACCTGCCTAACTTGCAAGAATAAGCTGAGCTAAATGCAAGTCCATTTTATAAAGATTGTCATGATAACCCAACTTCTTCCTCCATAGGGCATTGGTATTTTAGTACTGTGGCCCTCATATAATAAACTGTCATCAAACCTGAAATTACATTTTTGAACTTTAATATTACTGTGAAAAAAATATTGTTGTTTTAGTGAAAAAGAAAAGAAGCATTATAATAGCCCTCTCCCTCCAGAAAAAATAGACCATGAAAAACAGACCAGCACTCAAGGGTCTGAGTAGTTGCAAGAAAAACATTTATTGAAAAGGAACAAAATGACAGGAATTATCATGTCTTTATAAAAAAGTGTTTTGAGTCAAACAACAGAGACTTCCCGGCTTTCTGAGGGCTCAGATACTGAAAGGACAAAGTGCTTGGTGTTCCATGTTGGCATTTGCTCTCCATAGTGAGTTGTTTTCTTTTTGTTATGTGGTCATAACTAAACTATGTTGCTGATGTGATTGTATATTTAGTGTACCTGTGTTATTAAGGCATTCTGTTACCTCCTAAGTGTGGTTTAGGACCTAATTTTCCTTTACTCTGAAGTGTTCATTTTCACCATTTGTGTGCCTGGCACCAAGAGAAAGATCTGGAAAAGGAGAACACTCTTCTGAGCTTCAGCTCTAACACATATGAGACTGCATGCAATTTGATGCTACAGTAACAAAGAGATACTGCTTTCAGAGAAAGTAAGGAAGGAAATCTAGGTGAAGGTGCTCTGTCACTAAAACGTGAGGCACTCACTTTTCCCAGGAAAAGAGGTGAATGCAGCAACATGGCTGAGAAGATGAGACTGCTTCAACCTCAAAGAACTCACAGATATGGGCTCTTGGACAGATAATCTAAGAGACAAACGAGTGTGGGAAGACTGCTTCTTGCAAAGCTTGTGTTGTAAGGAAAATGACAGTCTATCCCAATGCAGAGGAAAAATAGAACACATATAATAGACTTATGAAGTTGTCTATCTAACAATCTAACAAATCAAAACCCACAGAAATGTGAAAACAAGAGTGTACTGTAAACATAAGTGAGTGTATCAGTGTGGAAGAAACAGGAAACCAGGCATGAAATCAGAAGTAACTAGTTTGCAAAATAATTACAACTAATAAAGTATGAGAAATTTAACAAAACAAAAGGATTTAGAAATACATTAAAGGAAAGACAAAAATAAAGAAATGTAGAGATCCTATTCATGAATGATTAGGACAAGGCTGAAGTAATTGGTGTTTTATCCAGCAACGGATGACCACTGAAGTGCTGTTACTATTAGGGGTGTCACACTGAAAGATTCCCATGGCAGAGGGAAATGGGCAAGATGCTCTCCTTAGATCTCTTCCTCCCTATAATTCTTGGACTCATAAACAAATAGCATTCACAAACTTACGGTGAATTTTGTGAAGGCAGAGTTCTGCCATCCTTAAATACTAGGCTGACCCTTATTCAGATTGTCAGAGCACCTACACATCAGAGGTGAAAACTATAAAAGTCATTTTGGAGAGGATCAGGTTTTCAGTAGTACCTGTTTCTGGCTCTGCAAAGAGTACTCTATGAACATATTTTCCTTTGAAACTTTGCTTCTTACTCCAATAGGATTTTTGACATAAAGGACTATATAAGAAGATAAAGTTGAGAAGCTGTTTTCAACCTTCAAAACATTTTTTTTGTTATCATTTGGCTTCCAGGTATGTTGGAAGCAGCATTTCTCTTTATCTTACTTTATCGGATCTTATTTGATCATGCCTTAAAGAAACAGAAGTTTGCCCCAGATCATAGGGTAATACGTACTAATTAATAACTTCTTTTAAATAGATTTCCAATAGCTGAAATAATAATCTTGCTGGATGGATTCACTAATTCTGTTCTAAAATCATGACTTGATACTTATGAATCAACTCAGGCAAATTTTACAAGAGATTCCTATATTCTTTGACATTGTCCACCTTGAGGATAAATTACTCCACATACAGTTGCAAGAGATGTCTTTACAGGAATATGATACAGGATATAAAAAACCCAAAGAGTCTATAAATCTAAGGCATTTTACATTATGATGATTGTACCTTATAATTATCAAAAGCTTGAATTAATGGGAAAAAAAGATCTCCAAACCATCATCAGTTAATTCTGGAACTGTGTGACCCATTTCTCTCTTAATTTGCATGGCATTTAGTAAACAACATGAAAAAAGCCTACTGATCCAGTTGGATGACAGCATGATAATTCATAAACATCCTGTTTAGTCAAACTTCTCACTTTCTCAGACAAATGTATGCTTGCTTTTGTGCTCAGTCCTTCAGGAATTAATTATTCTTTTACTGGTACATTACCTACTAACTCAAAAAATCTAAACACAATTTGATGCCAGTGAAGAGTATTGCCCTTTATATATTTGTCAAGGGTATCTTAAAGCCTAATAACCATGATGAGGAATGTACAACAAAATGAGAATAAAATGTATGAGATGAAACAATTCTAGAGGACTATGGAAAGAATAATTATACACTGTATGAGTTGTTTCCTTTCTATCAGATTTATGTAATGTTATTTGTGAAAGCTGTTCATGGATCCATGCTAATGTGCCCTTTGTGACACACAAGAAGGAGCACAAGAGGATTGTGGATTTACCCCCAGTAGTGAAACAAGAGATGCCTTCCTTGGAGAAATTCTTTGTTAGCATAAAGTTATTTTAGATGGTTCTGTGCCACCCCTTCAAAGACCTGTAGGAGGAGAGGAGTGTGATTAACAGTCTAGGAGAAGCCACCTCAAGTCAGAACAACTCTGTGTTTCTGGATTCACAGAGGAGAAAACTTTGTGCATGCGAATACGCAAAAGCCCTCCCGCAGGCTGGCATTATGTTAATCACCCCCACACACAGTCCCTGCAATTTTTTTTCATTTAAATCCTTTTTCTGTCAAGAAAAAAAAGTCAAAAACATTACAAAACTTGTTAATTTTGACTTATTATTGAAGATTGAAATCTCACCACTACCCGCCAAATAGGCTCAAAAGTATCATAGAAGAGCATCCCAAACTCAAAAGACAGATCCATTGAGTTTGATTGCATGTATCAGGGTGATTCAGTCTCAGCTGACTCACTTGTATAATGTCTATATCAGAATGTTCAAACCTTTATATAGCAACGCCTAAAAACATCTCCAAAAGTCATTGCATATAGCAGAAATATGATTCCCAGGCAGCTGCACTATGAAGTTCAAGAGTTTATTTAATATTCAGGGTGACCACAAAGCCAATGAATGTACACATTTATATATGAATGAAATCCCTACTTTATTATAATCCACTTTGCTTTTATTGTTTTTTACTCTGGTATAAAAGAAAGTTTTCTTAAAGAGATGTGTGGAGCTAAATTTAGAAGAATTGATTACAGTGGATTGAGGAAGGGTTTGAGGAGGTGATAATTTTGAAAACTATTGTGAATTTAAGTTAGGTGTGAATATATCTATTTAATAACATAAAATTCAACCATCTTAGCTAAAAAATTACTTTGCTTTAATTTTCTCCCATTTTCACCTTGATGTCTATATGT
>NW_010160542.1:7807-35337 GCF_000695765.1 Mesitornis unicolor | reverse complement strand
GGTAAAAAAAAAAAGAACAATACTAGAATACCTGCTTCATTACAGGCAGTTTAAATTGAGAAACTACTTAGACACTATTTATAGTCCTCAGGTTTTTTCATATAAAAAAATGTTAACTATTACCAGTTCTTTCCTTGTGATGCCATTTTTTCCCCACATAGTCTGATTAATATAAGTTGGCATTTTGAGATATTGACAGAGAAAGAAACAACAAAGCAAGGAAAAGGTATAGAATATGTGAGGGACAAGGGAGATAAGGGGGGACTTATATCTTAAATATAGTTGCATATGCTAACTTGCATCCAACTCTGTTAATAAAAAAGTGATCACTGTCTAATGTTAAAAGCAGTTTTGTCTGACAGCATGCTAAAAGCTAGTTGGTTTATATACTACTTTATAGCTGTAGTGGTAACATAAAATCTGATTTGTGTCTGGTTTTACTCAACCAGGTAAGAAAATTACAACATTGTTTGTGTACGGCCTCAGCTCCTCAGCCAGTATATGGCTCCTTGGGCCAAATCCTAGACTTATGTGCAACAGGGAGGACAAACCCAAAGCAGAGATCCAATGTACTTGGAGAGCAGAGCAAGATGGCAGAATTTGAGAGCTGTCAATTAAAGTTCGAACAGTTGAATTTGTTATATCAAAATATACCTTTTTAGTGAGATTCAAATGGGATGTTTATGGAAATATGAGGAAATTAGAATCCAGATTTTTTTAAAAAAATTAATAGGCAGTCCTGTGCTCCTCTCTTCTGTGGTAGTTGCATAACGCACAAGAACTATGCCATGCACAGGGGAATCCGGAGTACTTTTGCCCAATATGGGCAAGAAAGGTGAATTGTTATTAGTTCTGTCTATTTCTTTCTAGATCCCTCAGTGTTTCTCCTGACTCCTTCAGTATATACAGCTAATTTGATTTCACTTGCTGTTTAAGTTGCATGACTCTTTCTAATTTCTAGAGTTGCTGGAAAGAGAGAAAAACAATAGGATTAAAACAGGTTTTTTTTAAAAATGCTCTATAATGTTGATGTTTAAGTCTATTCTGCCAACTTTTCCTCAAATTATTCTTCTAATATGTACCTGTTCAATCCTCATGAGTCTATGCCTCATATGGTTCCTCATGCATTGAACAGGACTTGAAGTTTCTAAAGTTCTACAAATATATTTTCAAGAGGCTTAGCCATCCACAATGCCCATTTTAGGGAAAACAAAGTATTTGCTCCTTTACCTAAGCAACATTTAATTAGGGTTTCATCATACTAGTCAGGCTTGGTGGTACAATTAATGCCATGAATTCTCAAAGCTCACAAAATTAAGATCAACAGAGGAGATTGTAGCATCTGTTCTAACTCAAAGAACTCTTTGTTTTTTAGGTCTGATAGATACGCAGCCAGGAAAAGCCTTCTTATAATATCATGAAAGTTGCTTTTGAGAATGTTAGTGCCATGGATCATATACACAGATTTGATAGATGCAAAAAAATTGAAATTAGGAGTCCACAGTTGTTTCTCTTATGCTTTAGCCTCATGGTATAACGTATTTCCCTGTAGCAACCAAAAAAAAACCCAACCAAAACAAAACCAAAACAAAACCCCAAATTCTAGCAGTTTCTTACTTTACTGGCTAGATTCCTACAGATTTCGAAGTATGTCTACATAGAATCAGAATCATGACAAACAGTATATACTTTCATGCATGGTGGTCATAGACCAAAAACATGCTAGCTTCAAGCAGGAGACTCTTCAAACATAGTATAAAAATCATCTGTATTTTTTGAAATTAAGACTGGGAATTTTGGATATTATTGCATCCTCTGTAGCTCAGAGGAAATAGAAAAACAGGGCAATAAGTAGCATCAGACTGCAGTTATGACAGGAAGTACTTTTTCATGCAGTTTATTATCACTACATGATAAAAAAATGGAAATATCCTTATGTTTGTATTGTGAGCTGACCAAAGTCAAAACCAAATGTTTCTGTTTGGAATTCCCAGTTCTCAAATACATTTAAAAGACCCTTGAGTTGACATGCAGAGCAATAAAGCATTCTAGCCACAATAAAAAATTCTGGCAATGTGACCCATATCGTTGTAGTTACCTCAGTTGCCATGAAATGTAATTGGGCTATTCAATCTTCAACTTTTACAAGCTGAAGCAAAAAAATATGCAATTTAGAAAATTGCAGTTTTCTATGCTTAACAGCTATTATGATGTAAGATAAAGACTGTCGTCATTATTTTATGTTATTTGGTCATATTATTAATGAAATGAGGCTGTTGCATTCTGGAACAAATAAAGATAGATTTCGCACTCTGAATAGTTTGCTGTGTAAATGAACATCATAAATGAGACATAGATTACAACACAGGCTAGCCAAATATATGAAAGGAGAGGAAATATCATAATATCATACATTAGGAACCTGCTCTTTGTGTTTGGAACAAATATTTCTAGCGCTAACAAATCCATCCAGCTGTCAGCTTGCAGTAATGAAGTATGCAACTTAAAAAGTACACAATGATTTCCAGCCTTGATGGATTATCACTTATCCCAAAATGCAATGCTGTACAGATAAGTATCACAATTGGTTGATGGTCTGATAAAGATTCCATTATATAGCTGAGCTCCAGAGAGGCTTCAGCAATGCATCAGGAATTCAAACATTCCTAACCTGAGCTCTGATCACACTGGGGTTTTTTTTACGGCATATGAATTATGCAGTCTAGCAGTCTCTATTGTAAGCCAGCAGTACAAGAGATTTTCCAAATTAAGAGTCCTTTCTTGTGGAAGCATGCTCACTGCCTGCAAAGAAAGGCCTCTGCTCTGAATTTGTCCTGAAATTTTCCCTCAGGTGCCACAAATTGTAGGGTCTTAGCACTCCTTCTGCCTAGCCTCCAGATGTGACTAGCCAGGAAGCACCAGCCTTTCAAAAAAGTACATGAGAAGGACTGAAGTCATTAGTATCACCACCTCTGTGTAAAGTGTAACAGCAAAGTCAATGGGTACTGAAGACTGTAACTGTACCGACCACTTTCATCTGACCTCTACTTGAGTGGTGACCTCAGTCATAGCATTTCCTATGTTTTATTAATGTGTAGTCTTTTTCAGTATTCAGATGTAAACAACACATTAAACCTATATTATTCATGCTTATTGTGTACTCCAGTCATGCTTAATAATTTTCTGACTTTAAAATAATTTTAATAAATTGTTTAGATATTCATACCTACTGCTTTCAAAACTATGATTCCACTGATTTCAAGAAACTTTTAGGATCAGGTATTTACAGCTGTACAAGCAGTTTATCTTGCAAATTGTTTAAGTGAGTTTGTCTCATCTAGCTGGCAGGTGGTTTTGAGGTCTGGATGAATCTGGATTTTTCCAGTCCAAAGAGAGACCGTATTTTTAATGTTGTGCCCCATAAGCTTGAGAATGACCTGACTATTTGTGAAGAATTTCCTCTACAGGAGAATAGACTATAATATCCTTTCTTCTGTGTAATACCTTACATATACATAAGCTCATTAATTATTGGTGGGACTATATGTAGTTTAGTATGTTATTCATACATTAAAATCTGTGATCTGCTAAGTCCAGAAGTTTCCACTGGGCCAGCTAGCCTAAATTCTGGCACAGATTCCATTCTTACGTATTTATAATAAGGAAGAGAAACCTTGTTATTAAAAAGCATCCACCACAACATATATAGACTTAATTTAGGACCTAAAGAAATGGAGAATCCATAATTTTCCTTGGTGTTTCTCTTCAGCAGTTAACTATCCTCATCGTTACAAATCTGAGCCTTTCTTCTCAGTTAAATTTCATTGAAGTTAACAATCACACATTGGCTCTTGCTGAACCTTCTCCAGTAAAAAGGCTTCTCATTCTATATGTATTTTCTTCTAAAAAGTGCATATTTGTTACAAAAAAACCTCAGTAAACATGCTTCAAAATTTATTGTTGAACTTCATTTGAAAGAATTGAATCTATGCTCTTTAGGATCTCATTAAGAGTTTTGGTTGATTTCTTTTGTTTTAAAGGTGTTGTCAAGCATATCTTCAATTATGAGGTTTAAGGAATACAAAATAAATTTCTTTTAACAAGGAGAAGATTAAGCAAATAATTTCTTTTGAATATGTTTAATTGTTGCTATACTTATGTATCAAAGCACAAGGCTAATGTAATTTTATTTTATTTAGGGAGATATTTATGGTATTTAAAGATAGCACCAGTGAAAACCAAGATCTTTTTCTCTGGCGTTACTATGTAAGGCAGATTTTGGCAAGTTCTGTGCTGTCAGGATACTGATGAAGTCCTTCACTGTTAAAAGCAAAAGTATACAACTAAGTATCATTACAGTTAACAACAAGGACAACTAAAA
Organism: Mesitornis unicolor; assembly: GCF_000695765.1. Lineage (NCBI taxonomy): Eukaryota > Metazoa > Chordata > Aves > Mesitornithiformes > Mesitornithidae > Mesitornis > Mesitornis unicolor. The sequence goes on along the minus strand of NW_010160542.1, from coordinate 30,956 downwards.
CAACTGTTCCAGTGTCATGTGGGATGTTAAAAAACAAGACTGAAATGATGCCAGCAGGGTCTAAGAATGAGCAATGGAAAGAAAAAGAGAGAAAAATGCCTAAAGTTTCAAATACATTGCTAACACCTTTAATAAAAAATGCACGTCTTTCTCACTAACCAGTGAACTAAAGTCATCAACTGCGCCTTTGAAGCTGAAAAAATTACTCTCTCTGCTCTTGGTTTCTCTAACAGTCTACTTGAAACACAGTTAATAACTTCCAGTGTGAGCTTCACAAAATACAGGATTGATACTAACGATATTAAGTTTTTTTGGATGAAAGATGACCTTGGTAAAACTTGAAGCTACAGCATTTCTCAGAACAATAAAATAAAAGGAAAATCTACAAAGAGTGACTTCAGAGATGATTTAATCTGACCTACTAATTTTTGCGTGTGAGTTTATTCAGATAGTGAATGCAAAAAAGGATATTCTTAAGGTAATATTTTAGCATTTTTCAGAGCATTGAAATCAATTGCCTAACCATCCCACTTTTGCTGCATTAGCAATTCTGTGTGTCTGTTCTGTGTTGACTTTGGAGACCACACCATGGAGAAAACTGAGTGCCGTGGTGCTTGGAGAGGCAGGCTCGTATGCACACTTCCCAGGAGTAGCTCCCTCAGGAGCCAGCAGAACCCTTAGTATGGCTTGGTATTTGGCCTAGTTTGCCACTCAGATCCATCTGGGGCCCTCCTATGGGACGTTGTACTTTATGTGGGTTATTTTCAATGTGCAGCATTCGCAATGTTGAATGAGCTGAGTAACAGCACGACACAGGTGTGTTTCTAGAGCAGAATGCTGAGCATGTGCCTTGCACATCTCGGTGCACCATGCCAAAACACTGAGGATACAGGGCCTGCTGTTGCAGTGGTCTGTGTCTTGGCTGCACTGAGCTTCTAAGAGTAGAGTTAAAATGTGCTTCCTTTTTACAACTAAAAGAAGGAGAGAAACTAGAAATGCAAAGAGAGCATTGTTGTAGTTCTATTACTTCAAGACTCTAAACAAAAATCTTTAAAGGCTAATATTCTGCTGCAGTGTGGCCATCGCATTGGATACAGAAAAGCATAGTCAACAAAGCTGAAATGAAAAAAACGGGGAAAAAAAATCAAATAACAATGTTTTAAAAGATTAGCTTAAAACATACCTTAGAGGAAAGACACAGAAGAGAAGTCTGGTTTTAAGTGTATAGTATCATAAATGACTGTACCTAATCACAGCTGAGTTTGGATTTTTCATTGTAAAAATTGAGAAAGAGAGAATTACAAACTCATCTGCTCTGAGAAATACAGGGTGGAAAACCTTATTCAGTAACACTTGACTCACTGTTTGGCTGAGTATAAAAGACTGAACGGGAAAGCACAAATGGAAGTGACTGAAAAAAATGAAATTCAGAACCAACACAAGGAAGTACTTCTCACTCAAAGAGAAATACAATTTTTCAATAGCCTACTGAGCCAAGTTTGGAATTGGAGGCATTGGGGTCATTAAAGAAGAAGGGAGATACTATTCTGGAGGAACTGTGTTAACCAGGATGACTTGCAATGGGCTGAATGGCCTTTTCCTTTTCTCCAAATTTATGTTCTTTTTGAAAAACTTTGATTACAAGTCATCCTGCTGTGATTTAGATAGCATGAATTTGAAAAGAATGTATCAAATCCTTTCAATCAAGATGCTTGGGTTTCCTTCCAGCCTGAATTCTTGCAAGCCTGTAATAGAAAACCATCAGTCAAGGGAAAGAAGTATCAGGAGTAGCAATTTACGTTAATATACAGTTTCCTTTTCCAGCATAAAGGGTAAGAGACAAGGATCCTAGGCAACAAAGGACAGAATATAAATCTTTATGGGAATATGTAAGGGGTAGTCAAAAAAAAAAAAGAAAAAAAGGAAAAATCCCCAAGACTGACAAATCCCCAAGACTGACTATTTAAGGAAGCCATTCTGTTTATTTTATACCCTTCTTGTCTCATGGCTAACAATTCTCTACTGTGTACACATCAGGTTATGAGCTGCATTCAGCACCCTACAGAGAAGAGACATCTTTCATTTTAATAAATTCAAAGTACTCTGTCGGTCTTTAGCATTGATTTTGGATCAGGTCCCTGGACATATTTGACAGAAGCTAGCTTTTGTCACTATATTAATTCATTAGAGAATGGGAACATCATAGAAAGTTAATGTGTAAAGCCTTCCTTCTTTTTTTCCCCCTTTTTTTCTTTTTTTTTTTCCTGTAGTTTTCAATACAGGCTTAAGAGGAATGTTTTTAATGTTTAGCTTTGAGTTTCACTCACTTACTGTCACCAGTGCAGGAATTCACTCTGTTCCTGGACTGAATTGCATTCTTGGGCACACTTTGAGATTCTTTGGCACAATTACTGCCATCAATCCTGAACTTGTTTATCCCCTACAACACAGTTTTGTTAATGTGAGTGCTGTGTTTCTATTGTGAATGGACATCCATATGTCAGATTGTCTTTTTTTTTAATAAGCTGAGTGTTTTACAAAACAATAGCAGCCCTGGGTTATTTAAGTTTTTAAACGTTGCTTAATTCCAGAGCCCTGTCCCTTCAGTTCATCTCTGAAGCATCTGTTCCCAATATTTCTGGAGTTAGTAATGCTAAGAAGAAATTAGTCTTTTATTACAATCAGGTTGGCTCTTCTCCATCACAAGACCTTAAGCCAAATAATTTGTGAGTGGTTTTATAGATTCCCAGTCCCTATGGGACTTTTTTGTTGTTATTGTTATCATAAGTCTCTGTATTATAGCATGACTGTGGGGAAGTGTGCTAATTGGTTTTGTGTAATTGAAACGTCCGCTTTTTAAATTTCTGGTGCTTTTGAGCAATATCCACCAATTCTTACCAAATCATTTATGTGGAAAAATTTGCTGCAAATTACTATGACACTCAAGGATTTTAGTTTTGATTCCCATTCAGAATGTGTTTCTGTATATTTAGTATGAAATACAAGTGATCTGTAGGATTTTTACATCATTCTAAATCCTTGTCAATGAAATGATCAGTCAGGGGAATAATTCATACAAAAGAGAAATTCACAGTGGTGTGTGGCTGCTTTCCGCACCATAATAAAATAGATGGGTTGTGTGCAGTGCAGTGCAAAACATCTTGGTCTTCGTATATTTGCAGAGTTATGTAGAAATTAAGAACACCAGGAAGTTTAAAGGCAGGAAGCTTTTTATTCATTTTTATAGGGATTGCTTTCATGCACTTGTATGTAGTAACAGAATAAATAATGTTCATAATAATAATAACACAGGTCTGTCTTAAACTTATTTTCTAATGTGTCTGTTTTATTAAAAGAAATGAGGAACTGTTAAGCTGTCTGTTCTGAAGACAGAACACAATGAGCAGATTCTATGACATTGGATGTTAATGCTGCTAAAATACTTTCAGTATTTTTTTCACTGCTTTTACTATTGAAAATATATCTGACTTGTCTTATGTTACAGTCCACTAACCCTGTTTATACTATCCTTGTTTCTACTCTATCTGAACAATTTTCATAATCCTAACATATTAAACCATTTTGTGAATTCTCTGAATTCATGGTGGAGGCATGGCAGCATTTGAACTTAGTTCTGATTCAAGTACAATCCTAAATTACATTTTTATCTCAATGTAAATGAAAATTAAGCATGCTAAAGAGCTGGCATGTGCCTTAAACAGCAAATCTAAACTTGAACTAGGTTATCATTGTAGGTCCCTACCACCTCGATTGTTCTGTTCTGTTCATCCTTAGGATTTATATCATGTTAGCCACAGTAGATACCTGATGTTGCACTAAAATTCACAAACCTCCAGTTGAGACAGGTTCTTGGAAAGATTTAAGTCTTACATTTAATGTCACATATGAAAATCTAGGTTATCTTTCCATTCAGATAAATTGTAATCAAGGAATTCAAGTTATGAAAGAACATAATATAATTTTTAAAAAGACACATAATTGTTTAGAAGTGTTACAGTCATAGGTTTCCCCATCTGGTGCTGAATTCCTTCGATATATGGCAATTTAATGCTCCAAAAAGCTGTTTTAACTATCTTTGTAAGGGTTGAAAGAGGATCACTTATATTGTGTTCAAAAGACTAATGTTGGGAAAGTGAAGTTGTTTTAGCCATATTACACTCTTAACAGTATGCTAAAAGAGAGTCTTCTGGAAAGGGGAGAAATGAAAATGGCAGTCAAGTGTTCTCAGACTTAGTCTTGGTCAGTTGAGGGTTCCAAAAATCAGCTTTATTAGTCCTGAACATCAACTAAAACCTAACTTCTAACTTCAGATCTTGATCAAAATAACTGTGGATGATTTATTTTTTAGTGAATATAGTTTATGTGTTGGGATTTTCCAAGACTGTTATCATGAGAATAGATGCTTTTTCTTTGCTATCAAAAAAGCCCTGTTCTTTATTTAATTTTATATTATTTGACCCTTGTGTATAAATGTATTCTTTCCATCAACATTTTATATTTTAAGATCTCAGTTTTAATATCTGATACTTCATTAGCATTAATTACTGTCTTTATGTTGACTGCACCTTAGTGAGAGAAATACACAGATAAAAACATAGAAATAAAACCGTGTAACACTGAAAAAATGTTTTTTAAGATTGTGGTAATAAGTGCCATAAAAGATATTATGACTGCTAATGGTTGAATCCTGACTGTATTCCACTGCTATTCTTTAACAATCAGAACTAAAATGATGTATCAGAAGCAGAGCTGTGCTGCATTGGGAGTACTACTTTCATACATTGTAGGGCAAAAGCATTGGAAAGGATGGTGCCTGCCATCTAGTACTGTGTTTTTCACTTTAAACATTATAGATTATATATTTGCATCAGATCTGTACTGAAAATCTTAAAAACTTGTAATTTTACATTGCATTAAACATACATTATAATTACATGTTAATTGTTGTTGTTTGTATCTTGTTTACATTAGCACTTTGATAGATGCTTTCCTTTGTTCTGTAATATCTTGTCTTCTGGACAAGTGTCATTAACCAAGCTGTAGATACCAGCCTAATCCGGCAAAAGCTTACCTGCACGCTTTGCAATCCCATGGAAATCAGGGAAACTACACCTTTTTTTTTTTTAAAGTCAAATGCATGTGTGTCTTTGGGACATTATGGCCATGTTTAACATTAGGGCTAAATACCATTCTTTGAGCTTCATTTAAGAAAGTCTACTTGGAATTTTGTGTAACAGGCATAATCATGCCATAATATTCCATTAATTTGATTTTTTTTCGCTTATTTGTTGCATACTGTGACAAATAGAACAGAAATTACTTTTCTTGCTTTGCTCTTTTTTCTTGGCAGTCAGTCTGTGTTATTATAGATAAATAATTTTCATGATAAGGTTAAAGCATTTATATTGTTAAGCACTTATCAAGCTTTTACTCCATTTGCTTATTCTATGTAACACTTCACAACTTTGATAAGGTGTGAATATTAAGATAAGACCCAGTTTCTGTCTGAAGTGTCCACAGAACCTGCTTCAAAGAAAGAAAAAGTAATGGGACTTCAAATTTTCACTTGTTTTCAAAATACATATCTGAACATCTGCAGTACTATAGTAGATAATGCTACATATTATTGCTACTTGAAAGCAGTAGTACGACTGTATTTTTATGACAGAATTTTAAAATAAATTAAAACTTTGTACTCTCATGCTGAACAGTCCACATTCCCATTTCTCAAGTCCTTTATGTAGTGAGAGTATTTAACAAAAATACATGATTAGCTGGCAATTCACATAACCATTGAAACCACTTTTATGGTAAAATTATGAAAGTTTCATAATTTTCAGTGTCAGAATATTTATAGAAGTCTACCAGAAATTATGCATATTCATCCTTCTCATGCTAAGGGGATAATCCTCTCCTACCTCCCCTGCCCTGTAGTGCTGTTTTCATAAGCTACTTGTAAAATACCTTGAGATATTTCAATACTGTGAATAGTACAAAAGTCTTCCATTTGTTATCTGAAGCAGTATTAATTATTTCACTACCAAGATACAAGTCATAGAACACTACTGTGTCATTGACACAGTCATTTGACCCCACAGGGCCCTTCTTCTGTGCTCAAGAGGACAGCTGCCAAGCAGAGAAAGAAGGAGGAAGAGTTGGATTCCACTGTGTAGGAAGCAGCCACTAAACAAAAAAGATGTGACCATTACGAGCATGTGACATTTAGCTAACTTAAAAATTGTGTAGAATCACAATGCACAGTTGCAGAAGCAATCTAATAAAAATATTAGAACTAACAAATGCAAGTGATATATTGGTTCTAGAAAACCAGTTCAACTGTGCGCACTTGAACAGTGAATGGTAGGTCTGAATGAGCTGCTGATAATACTTTGTAAAGAGATATTGGGTTGTTGCAGCTCGTTCTTTGAAGACAAGTCAGGATTCAGTGATGATACAGAAAGGCATGTAATATGGTGGCACCAGCAGGAGAGGAGCAGAAACTCAAATAGAAATAATTGCCATGTCACTGCATAAATACATGATGCACCTTAAACAGTTCATCTTATAGTGTGCCTTACATGCTTAATACTGCACCTTTGCAATGGAAATACTGCATGAAGTTCTGGTTTTCCAGCATCAAAATATATGATAGAAATGAGAAGGAAAAAAACCCACAAAAACGTGAGAAGGATGGCTGGTGTTTGAAAATGGTATCTGTGTTAAGAGAGATTAAACAGACTAGCACTCTTCATCTTGGAAAAGAGATAGCTGGAAAGGCAGGTGGTAATTAAGTTAGAAATGTCATGAAAAAAGTGAATTATGTGAATACAGTCACCAATGCAGAACGTTTCTAGATTCTGCAGTCAGAAAATGGGTGAGTGAACAAGGGGAACTTTATGTATTCCATTTTTCATTTGGTGTTAATGAAATTGGACTGGATAGTGGTGTTTTCTGATCTAGTACAGCCATTTCTATGTTCTAAGATTTTTCTGCACAGGAAAAAATTTGCAAATCTCATACTGATTATAATTTAAATGAATAAAAACATCATCCTCAAATACTAGCTTTAATCATTATTAAAAATAATTAAATTGTTAATACAAAATGAGTCTTTATAACTGTTAGGTTATTGACTAAGGAAACTGTAGACTACAAAGCTATTTTTGTTGCAATGTTAAGAAAAGTAAATTTAAATATATTAATTTAGTAAGTAGAGATAAAAATACTGAAAAATTGCAGTATGACTGAATCATCATACCTTATCCAATTTTGTTAAACTAAATCTTCTAACAATATAATCTATGATTAAAACCTTAATTGTACAAACAATGTAAATATATTGCTATCCGTATCAGAGCAAACAGGTAGAAATCATATGATACAAATCTTATGAAATCAGGCTAAGTAAGTGATCGTTGCGTGAATCATCAACATTTTTAACAACTACTGTGTCCCTATTTTTCTCATGAACTGGCCATTCAGAAATTTGTATTGGCTTGTGACAGTTTTAGAAGAGGCTTTCTATCATTTTTGTCAAAATCAGGTTTAGCAAAGAGAAACAAAGCCTGCTGAAGAAATGCCTTCGTGAAACATGAGAACAGTTTTGACCCTGGCCGCTGTGGCTCTAGCTGCACCTGGAAAACGTATCTGTGATTTGAGTACATGATTTGTTTGGAACTCTAAACCAAAACCATTGCTCTTTTATTGTCTGGTAAAAAGAAAAACCAGTTACAGTTTCCATTGGAGTTGCTCTTGCTATAGAGTAGTAAAGTTAGATTGTTAAGTAGTCTATAATGTTTTGGAAGATTATTTTTACAAAGTTACATTTACCTACCTGTGTAGAATTTAAAGACTAAGACAGGGCCAAGTCTGAAATCTTGTGAAAAACAGCAAATACTGGAAACTTCTTGTCACTACAAATAATTTTTTAAAGGTGCCATGGTGTATTTTCATTAGGCCTCAACCCTGAAAACATAAAAGTAAATGAGCAACTTATTATGCATGTGCTCATAACAGTAAAGTACTTTGTGCTTTCCTGAAGAATGCTTTTGAATAAAGTGTGTTTTCTTGTGCTGTTACAGAATTTGCAAGTTTTTCCCCTAAATTCAAGATTTTATTTGTAAGTAAGCCTGATGAAAGTCTAATAGTCATGAAGGAGACAGAGATGCTTGACAGTGCAGCTTAATTCCCACATTATTGCCATAAATAATATGGCATCTTAACAAAATTAATTACAAATTTAGACTCTCTATTGCCAACTCCCACAGTTTCAATGAAATTATAAAATCATAAAAATCAAGTTATGAGTTTTCCTCCTTCCTGATAATGCAAATACAAATTACAGATGAAAAGGGCATTTACTATATAAAGTACTTTGACAGATAAAAAAGAATACCATAACAGGGAATGCTCGTCAGATGTGACTCTTACTGCTATAAGGGAAAAAATAATGTTTTCCATGGCCAGCTACTATGTGAGTAGTTCATCGATAAAATGACTATCAAACTAATTGGCAATAGCAGTACTAGAAACCTACAAGTCTCAAATAACATGTGTGTGTAAACAAATATTGTATGGACGGCTCAAGGTTGTAATAGCAGCCATAGTTTCACAATTAACCAAAGTAGTAGGAGAAACCTAAAGACCGTATGTTATAATAATGGTAGGAACAGGGAACATAAAACATATAGAGGGGTAATACAAATTCAGATTTTATAACCACAGATAAAAATACTAAAAATTACAAAGAGTTTAAATCACAACTGTACCTTAGTCCAATGTAGTTAAACTAAATCTTCTAGAAGTATAATTTACTTTTAAAATCCTACTGATGTACAAACCATGTAAATATGCTGCTGTCTATGTCAGAGTTCATTTATCACAACAAACATAGGCAAGACATTTGGTACAATTCTTACAAAATCAGAGTAAATTGGTGATCATTACACAAATATAAATTTGATTTTAGTACCAATGTGGGCAGTTTTATATGAGCATGAAGTATATTGTGAATAATTTATAAATATGCATTGTCTTTCCAGCCAAAAATCCCCGTGTTCCTATATTCAGAAATTACAAAATCCATGCGTGAGACCATAAAAATAGAGATCTTATATACTAGATTAAAGAAAATAATTAATATGGTGGGGTTTTGGTTTGGTTTTTCTTTGGAAAAAAGGGATATGTAGTTAGAGACTTTCCATTGGCCTTTTTTCTTATGATATGCATAAAATTCAGGCTAGTTTTCATGTTCAGGAGCACTTCTAGGAAGATCACGCAGCAAAGGTGATGCTGTTCAGGCCTGAGGTGCATCAACAGAGCTTTTATAGCTTACTGTCTTGAAGGAGTAAGCACTGGAAATTGGCATTCAGCTGAAACAGTGTTCTGGTTCTTTCCACAGAGAGCAAGGAGAAGCATACTGCTTTCTAGGTTCCAGGCTGTACCCATGCTGTGGACCAGCGATGAAGCTGCTGCAGTTCATGTCACTTACTAGCATGCTATTTTTAATTTCCACTTTTACTGAAATGTTGGATGTGAAACTCGATCTGCTGAGAGGATACATATTCGGGTCAGGCCACCTGACTCCCTCTGATACATAGGCAGAAGAAAGCACAGTTAATTCACATGCAGTGATAGATCAGCAACAGTAACTTTTAGCTCTGAAAATTTAAGTATGGATTTTACTCTCCTTTGTCAGTACTCACCTTTATGAGTGAGAGAAGAATCACTGGATACAACTAGAGAGGTGTCAACAGGTAGAAGTTAATGATCTATGTAGGCAATTTCATCCAAATGATCTGGTTTTACATACCCTGAGAGGTCTTCTTGCTGCTACACATCAGTGAAGGCTGACGAATAACAGTAGCTTACAGTGCTCGGGCCCTGTGAGTCTAACCTAGTAACTCCATGTAGGAAATGTTGTCCATGTTATATTGAATATTTGAGGGAATATTCAGAGTTGGATTGTTTGAGAGGGTTAGGGTGGGTGGATGAAGAAGGTGTAGAATTGATTCTGGCCCATCTGTTAAGTATGTCCTAATTGTAACTTCTTTTGCTAAAGAATAAATAAAGTGATACTGGAGCATAATGCAGCCGGAGTAATGCATAAGATACTTGAAGTATGTTAAAGAATGATGCAGAGAAGACTCTGTCTCTGTGTGTACCTTCAGGCACTTGAACTGAGCATGCACTTTCAAGGCATACTTTTGTTTGCAATAGGGATGTTAAAGTTTCATTTCAGCAGAGTCTCTTGCCTGCTTAAGGCAAAAATTGGAATCTTGGTTTGGTCCCAACAACTTGAAAAGAATCTGATGCCTATACAAATATATATAATGGCAGTCTTAATCATTAGGAATTGTGTTATTTTTCTGTTTCTCCAGTAATGTTTCATAATGAATCAAAATGAGCTAGATTGTTTGCTAGTAGTTTGAATACTAATTAAACGGAGACCTTCAGCAATTTGTGACCACTTCTAATGCTTCTAATTTCTGTTTATATTTCTCTTTATCAGTGAGGCTTGTGTTATAGAAAACCCCAGCATAACAGAGGAATCTTAATTTCTTACTCTTTCTTTCCTTTTTTTAACAAGTCAAGCTTCTAAATCTACTGTAAACTCTTTCTGCTCAGACATCAGTGCAACTCAGACTATGCCAACAGGGTTTTCATCTCCTTGAAGTAGAGTTTCGGAATATTAAACAGTTCAGAGTAGGATTTACAAGGATTTTACCTGCCTAGTTGCCCCATCATTTTCTCACTTCTTCAGTTTTGCTTCAATGGACAGAAAATGAGATTCTATGAAAACAAAAGGAATTTAGCAACTGCAAAGCAACCAACTAATTTGGAAAAGAAAAGGAAAAAAGGGCAAAACATCCTAAAGTATGTATTGTTTGCCCATTTGGTTTTTGCTAATCATACAACAGTGAATAGAGCATTGCTAGTATTCTGACTTGAAATCCTGTTTTGCTAGTTGAAGTTTTCTGCTGACTTACCAGGGGCTGAGTTTCACCATTGTAGCTATTCCCATCCTTACTCTTCTTGTAGAGGAACAGAGAGTTCAGAGCTGGTTCCATACTAAATGGGGGCAGCTCTTGAAGTGTGGGGAAGGGATCCAGCAGTTCTGTGCACCAGTGGGCTGCATTTTGCACACCAGGGAAACAGAAGCATTTCTTAAAGCTCAGTCTCTTCTTTAGCAGTGCTCATGCAGAGAATCGAAGATGCACAGGGCTATACAAACATATATTTTATTTCTCTGTTGGTATGTTTCTGGTTTTCAATGGTGTAAAAACAGAAATTAGCAACAGTGCAATCCAAGTGAAGATGTATCTTATTTCCTATCACTATTTAAAGAATCCCTAACAGTTTCTTCTAAACAGTGTGTAAAAAGACAGCATTTGGAGGAAGCAAGGACAAGACTCGTTTATAACACTAATTCTGATTTCCCTGAGTGACAGAGAGAAATATATATGTAAAATAAAACTGGTACTCCTACTCCTTCTAATAGTAACAGTAATAACTAAGAGAAGGACATGCTCATTTTAATTCATTATTCTTCTAAGGAACTTCTGAAAATCTGTCTTTCCTGTCCCCATGCATACCACATAGGGTTAACAAATATATCCAGTACTTTTTTCTTGGTCCTGCTTGGTTTCATCCACAGGCACAATAACCCTTTCTGCTGAATTTTAGAGCATTCTGTGTAGGAAATACCACAAATCACAGAGCATGGCTGCATCTCTATGATTCAACATTGTTTATGAACAAAAGTGGATGAAATGGGAAAAATGGAAGGAAACTGCTGGAGAGAGTCCAGCGTAGGGCTACAAAGATGATCAAGGGAGTGGAGCATCTCCCTTATGAGGAGCGGCTGAGGGAGCTGGGTCTCTTTAGTTTGGAGAAGAGGAGACTGAGGGGAGACCTCATTCATATTTATAAATATTTAAAGGGTGAGTGTCACGAGGATGGAGCCAGGCTCTTCTCGGTGACAAACAATGATAGGACAAGGGGTAATGGGCACAAGCTGGAACACAGGAGGTTCCACTTAAATTTGAGAAGAAACTTCTTCTCAGTGAGGGTGCCAGAGTACTGGAACAGGCTGCCCAGAGAGGTTGTGGAGTCTCCTTCTCTGGAGACATTCAAAACCTGCCTGGATGCCTTCCTGTGCAACCTCATCTAGGTGTTCCTGCTCCGGCAGGGGGATTGGACTAGATGATCTTTTGAGGTCCCTTCCAATCCCTAACGTTCTGTGATTCTGCGATTCTGTGTGATTCTGTGAAAGGGGTTTGTGTTCATAGAGCAGATTCTTTTCACCTTTTCCCAGCCTTTCTGGTCTCTTCTGTTTGGTGTTTTTTTAATCTCTTAAAATATTTTGTTTGTGTTCTTGCATCAAAGATGTTAATAAGCACATAATGCTGTAAAGAAAAGCATGGCTTTGCTTTTTCCAGAATTTCCACAACCAGCATAACATCTCTTTTGTTATAATTGATTTTCAACTTTGTTTAAAATGTTTCACAAGATGTAATCTATTGAAGTGAGTAATCTAGTTTTCAGAGTATTCCAGGAATAAAAGGGGTGTACCAGCATAACGATTGTTCTTTTCGATCAGGCTGCACAGATTTCCTCTAGTGTGTTCTGTACTCTGAGCTAATGTGTCAGACTTCCATTAAAGATTATAATTCTGATTCAAGAAGTCTTCTTGACGATACTGTGTTTTAATACATCCCAGGTCATGACATAAATATGCGTATGAGATGATAAATACCTGTTCAGTGCTTTTTCAGAATGGTTTCTTTATTCTTTGTATTAGGAAGAAACACATCTTTGACCATACTGCACACAAAGAAGGTCCCAGAAGTAGTCTGTATTGGCTGAGAAACATGTCTGACAGTCAGCAACCCTTAGTAATACTTTTAAGTTGTTTAAAATACTTAAAAGCTTGAAATGTGCGTTGAGTCAGATGGGAGAAAGGCTGCATCCTTAGATACTGAAGTAAAGCAAGCATGAAGCATGCACAATGTTTAACCGTTCGTGGTTAAGCCTCTGATGAGGGGCTCAGTCGTGATAGTATTTATTTAAAAGTTTGGCAGGTGTAGATCGTCATGGACATAACAGAAAACCAAGGCATTTGTTTTGTTTGGGCAAGTTTTGTTTCCAGCATATTTCAGGAGAAGGCAAGTCAACTTGTTTTCTCTGCATCTGTTCTGTGAAATGACAGACATATCTTCTAGCAAAAAAGTCTTGCAGTAATTTGTCTGACTATCACCAGACAGGTAAATAAACTTGAAAAGCAGATGTTTCAAGGAACAAATTTAAGCAGCACTAGACTATGTGATATAGATTTAACTGTGCTTCTTAGCTTCTACAGATTTTCTTTTAATAACTCGAAAATAAACTTTGTAAAAAAAGTGATGCTTGTACGGAAACTTTCCAAGAAGACTTCACGTGGTCTCAAATCTTCCGTATTCCCACAAAGATGTTAACAGTATAGAAAATTAGTCAAAAAACTTTAAATCCCTGTCATAACATGCTAAAATGGAATTGTTTAAACTGAATAGTTGTAAATGTAAATGAGTAATGTACCCTATCAACTAAATGTAAGTGTACTTAAAAACATTATGTTCTGTGTCAGAAGTATGCACCTCTGAAGAGATACAAGATGGGGAGAGAGAGGGAGATATTTTAATTGAGTGTTTGTATTCTATTGAACATACAGTCAAGAATCAAACTAATAATTGCAGAAAGTAGCAGACCATGCTAGTGGCACCATGTCCTTCATATATGATGAATTCAAATACAAAGTTCGAGTTCATTCACAGATGAAATGTTGTTGAGGAACTACCCAGATGAAAGTAGTTTATATGTCATGAGGAATGTTTGAACATCTTGATAACGCCAAAGACCAAATCATACAATTGCTGGTCAGCATACTCTTGCTCATGCATGAAAGGAAGATGACACAAGAGATATGTCACTGCATCCATTTTCTGAGTTATTTGCCCAGAGGAATTTGCCTTTCTAGGTACACCTAGTCAACAGAGAATGAGGCCAAAGAAAAGGCAATCTGATACTCAGTGCATGATGTTAGGCAGTCATCTATAGAAGAGGAAGTCAATGCTGAATTGAGCATTTCAAGCTGTTCTTTGGGTAAAATAATGTGTTCACTGTATCTATGCTCCAAGCCAGTTCCATTCAAAAGTAGTGTTTTCCTAAACTAAAGTCACAAAACACTACCTCTCAGATAACATGACTATTGGCTTCTGGGAACTTGACTTAATTTCTGTCTCATAGTGAGACGATGGTCATGGCCATAGCATGTAATTTTGTCGTGGGGATGTCCTTATGATTTTCGAGGGGTTTCACCCTCTTTCATGCATGACAGAATTGTATTTATTGTAATATTCCCTGTTAATCACCACACCCCTAGTGAAACATAATGATTCTGCTCCTCTCCATATTGCATCATGAGTAAAATGTCTCTGGCTAGCACAATGTTATTTGAATTCAGTGTTTTCAAGTGCGTATTTAACATTCTTGAGGTAAAACAAATCAATTGGGCCCCCAGGCAACTTAGGGCTAGAGATACCTACTTTGTGAATTTAAAACAACTTTATGGGGCAAGCAGGTACACAGATGATTAGCTCAGCCAAAACAGTGCTGCCTCTAGGCATGCACAGTACGGCATGTTAGTTATCCAAGGATGTGTTCATCAGGGACACGCTTGTCTTGCTGTCCTTTAAATGGCTTAAGCCACGCTTTTGTGAACACACTTCAAGACTTTGTTGTTCAAATTTGACCTAAGATGTATTAAAGACATTTAAATATGCATTTGGATCTCATCCTGAGTACACTGTAACACTGAACAGACAAAAATGCAAGAGAACTCATGAGATGTAACTTTTGGGAATAGGAAAACTTCTTAATTTCCAAAGCAATAGTAGGAAGTAACAACAACACAACAGCAAGGCAATAACAGGATTTACGCAGATGCTTGTGGCACTGGGGAAGTCATTTTAAGTGACAGTTTTGCTGAAGCTGTATGAGCATCTTTCATGAAAATGTAACAGACAAGAAGGATGGTGCTAGAGCTGTGGAAGGTAGGAGACCCAGAAAACTATATAGAAGCACACTCAGATATAGCTGGAATACTCTATCATTAGCATGTTTGCTGAGTAGTTTTCCTCTCCTTGTAGTTAAATTACCAAAGAGGAAGGGACTGAGGGGAACAGGAGGAGAAGAGAGATGGTTGATGCACTCCGGACTGTTTTTTTCACAGTATTTTGTGGTGGAGGGAAATTTAAGATCAGAATTTTTGCAGCAGGATTTTATCTCCCCAGGTTTGTGGAGGAGATTTGGACTGTATACTTAGTTGTCAGATTGTAAGAGGAGGGCTTCCATGTGGTAGTCTCATCAGAGCCCCTGCTGTGTTTGGGGCCCAAAGTGTACTTTGAAAGATGCATGCTCGCTGTTATTACATGGAGATAAGCTGCAGTATATTTTTATCTATGGAATGTTTTGTGCATTGAATATCAAGTCTGACTGGCAGAGAAGCAATTTCTGTGGTTGTTGATTCTTACCCCCTACTATTTCAGGGAAACACCACCATCCAGAGTTTTACTTGCATGATAATTTCTCTAGTGAGTAAAAGAGATACAAGAGATTCCAAATGAGTTGACCTTGCTATAAATAAGCCTAGCTATACCTGAGGAAAACAGAAAACACTAGTTATGTCAAAACTAAAATCCTCAGGCATTAAATACTGCAGTTGCCACAGAATGCTGAAATGTCAGCTCATTTCTTTGCAAATCTAACCTCTCAGTAATTGTAAACATAATTTGATGGAAAGTCCATTGGAACAATTTGCTGATCTTTGGCATTCTTATTATGTATAGTGCTTTGTCAAACATTATCTGAAATCATCTAGTATGGATTTTTTTTTTCAGAATGGCTGCTCTGACCCTGTTTTTCAGATAAAGAAAAAAATTTATTTCAAGAAAACATAAATTATTAGAGGAAGACAAGGCCCTTTGTATCACATAGAGTTTTCCTCTGCCAACACACAGCTGCTTTCTGCAGTATAATTTCTAAGGATTTATGTGAACTCCTGCTCCCTGATTCAAGTGTGTCCATTACTAGAAGATAGGAGAAAAGTAATTGGAGAGACTGTTGAATTTTTGACAGCATGGATGTAACAGGGATGGCAACAGTGTAAGACAACACAGAAAGAACAGTACATCTTAAAGCAATACTAGGGTATTAGCATCCATTTGTAAGATGCCGGTTTATTATTAACGCTTTTCATTTTAAGATACAGAAATCTGGAAAACCTCTATATCTTCTCCTTGTGTGTGTGTGCACGCACGCATGTGTATTCTTCATTTTGGTTACTTATGATTAATTTCCTAGAATTGTAGAGTAATATAAGTTCTTATGGACCTCTGGAGATCATCTGGTCCAAGCCCAGCTTAGAGCAGGGCCACAGTACGTCAGATTGCTCAGACCCTCATTCTGGTGAGTTTTACACATGTCTGAGGATGGAGAAGCCGCAGCATCTCTGGGTAACCTGTTCCAGTATTTGACCATCCTTGTGGTGAAAAAGAATTTCTTAATATCTGGTTCGAATTTCCAATGTTCCAGCTTGCATCCATTACCTGTCATCTCTGTGCACCTCTAATAAGAGTCTGGCTTGATCACCTCTTCTTCCCATGTAGTACCTGAAGACAGCAATGTTTCTTCCCTTAGCTCTCTTTTCCTAAGACTGGAAAAAAAAAAAGTAATTCTCTCAGCGTCTCCTTATACATTATGGGCTTCAGCTACCAACCACCTTGGTCACCCTTACTGTTTACAAGTGAGGGCAGCCATCAACTAGCAATTCATACCTCTGCAGGGTATGAATTTGCCTCTCTTTTATCTTTGTGTATCATTCACCAGGGTTGTCATGCTTGACATATGTGAAATATATTATAGTATGGCTTATATTTGCAGAGTCATGGTAACTTTTGGAACAATACTAGTTTATAATACCATGAAGATTTAACCGCTTATACCCTATGGCAGCAATGAAAGGCACAAATGTCCCTTGAAATATCGAACATGTTAATGTGTTGGAACAGCTACTGAAGTTATTAAGAGAAATCACTGTACCTGTGCACACATTATTTTTAAACAGTAACATTTTATGGCTCTTTTATTGTGAATGTTGTGGTTGCTTTTGTTGCTCAGTTGTCATGAAAATGGTAGGATTACCATGCAGTACCATTCACTGAAACCTTGACAGCTAGATGCAGGTTTGCTTGCTTCATGTAATTGTAAAGTTCCAAACTGTATTATTGCATTTGATTAATATACAGCTGAAGGAACTAACCTTCAAATCTGCTCCTGAGATTTTAGGAAGTTATTGTAAGTAAGTATAAAGAAGTTTTCATCATAATTAACTAAGTTTAATTATAATGCATAAATTACTAGCACTTGTGAGAAAGTAGACATTGCTGGGATGAAAAAGACAACTGAGGACAGGAGACTAGAGCTGTTCATTTCTTTAAACATTAATTCTCTGCTACTTCTTGTATCAGTTGACCTACATCTTCAATGTTTCTATTATTAAAATGGAAAAACTTTTTCTGTTAAATTTAAGGTTATTTATGAACCTAAGTGTTCGTATTGACCTGTTTAACAATGTTTAATAACATCTCTAATATTCGTCTGCTAGTTTCCATGATCTGGAATTAGAACCATCCTCTTTCTGGCTTATTCCCATATTTCTGTTTATTTTTATCTTCATCAATTACCTGGTGTGTATTGCTTTTAGTAATGCAGCTGTGTAAGGCTATCTTGTTTAGTCTCATCTCTCAGAAATAAAGGCATCCGGCTGTTAATTTCTTCCTTATGCAAACACATAATAATAGATGCTCAGTTTCCTTTTATCCAGAGATCAAAAAAATATATCCAACAAAAGCTTAGTAAAAATTAAACTAACAAAAGACCATTTTAAATGTTTTAAAATACTGTTACATAGAGTGTTGTTTGTAAGGATAAGTGAAGTACATGCCTTACCCCTAATACTGTGGTGTCTCAAAATCATTCACTGTTTTATGAGTCATTCTGTGAGTCAAGATCATTCATTGTTAATGAATCTCAATTTATTTTAGATGAACTGAGGCACAGATAAAGAAAACAATTTGCCAAAGTGCACACCCAGGTATTTTTGGTATGGCAAGGATTTAAACCTGATTTTCCATGCCTATTCATGGAAAAAATAATCTTCCTCTCAAGGGGTGTCACCAGCATGGTGTCTTGGAGGGACACCTTACCAAACTCTAGGCCTTATGTATTGCTGTGAGAAACTAAGTCATCACTAGGCAGAGCAAGTGTACATTTTTATGATTTTACTGGACTGCAAGGTATAAAAAAACCCCTTTCCTCCTTAAGTACGGAAATAGATCTTGCAGGAACAGGCCACATGCTGCCTCCTTGGCCCAGGTGACAAGAGCAGCGCTTTGATGAGAGGCTGCTACCAGCAAGGGGGACTCTCTGATTATTCTCTGCCCAGCACCGCAGGCTCGTTGCTGCTTTTGGCGCCATACCCAGACATGCTGGTGTCAGAGAAGCTGCCTCAATGGGCTCCGAATTCATGAATCTCACCTCTGCAGGAGGAAGAGCTGCTTGCTAAAGCTCTCCAGAGAGCAAGGAATGCTGAAATCACTGCTTTTTACAGCTAAAGGAGCCCTAGCTCCTTCTTTAATCTATGTCTTTGGTAGCCAGTGTCTTGTAAAGTGAAGCTGGGATCTAACACTCCAGTTCTGAGTCAACAAAAGCTCTTAATCCTGTTTTAAGTCCCATTTGTTGAATATTTATTTGTTTTATGGAATTAAAGGCTGCAACATTAGAAGGCTTGGAATGTCCACATTTGGATTCCTATGCTCAACCTTTCAGAAAAAAAATCTTTCTTCAGCTGAATGTAGTATCTACTAGCTTCAAGGGAATTATGTTGTTGTAGTTGTGAGACAGTCTTAACTAAAATCTTGCTGTCTAACAAAATCTTCTGCATTGAACAGAATGTCATAATGATTGGAATCACATTTTTGGCGTGCATCTTTACTTTTAATCAGTTTAATCACACAGAGTGCTTCAGAGAGAAACATCATGTCCCTTACGTGGCTGTAACGTAAAGGCAACAGAGTTAGGAAAGAAGAGAAGGAGGAAAGAGATAAAGAAAACTTTCTCAGTGGTGGCGTTTAGAAGAGTTGTGTTAATTCCAGCTTTGTTTGGAATGTTGGAGACTTTTTTGCTTTCACATTTAGCGTTCATGCTTTCCTAAAGAGAGGACTGTTTTTAGAGTCCTTTTAAGAGGAAATGTAATTTAATGAACCACTTCAGTTAAGTAAGAGTGGATGCCAAGTGATGTAGGCTAATGAGACAATTTAGGATGAAGGGATTATTTGGAAAATCTCATGCAGTTAAAACAGAATAAGAACTGAATAGGGAAAGGAAGGGGAAGTTACTTGTTGAAGTGATCGAATCAGAGATTAGCATAATATTTATAGAGTAAAACATACCATGAGATGCTTCCCAGGCTCATGAATGCTTCCAAGAACCTTTTCCATACCAGTGGCTAGAAGGAAACCAGTTTTAACCACTACAGTACAAAGATGCTGTCCTCTTAGAGCTGTATAGCAAAAAGGGCTTTCTGCTGGGCTTTACAACAAGAATTTAAAGGGCCAAAGTTCTCCTTGCTGGTCAGCACCTTGATTTACGCCGAGTGTCCTGGTAACACTCTCTGGACAGAATGAATGTTAAACAAGAAAGAGAAATGTGATACTTTAGACTATATTTATCCATAGTTTGGCAAGGGGATGAGATTTGTCTTTTTTAAAATAAGCACTGATATTTCCAATTTTGAATTAATTTTGTTATTCTTCTGAGAGTTGTAAACCTCAAGGTGCTGTAAATCATAAGAACAGCCTTTCTAACCACAATTAGTTGCCCTGTGAATATCCCACACAGATTTTTTCCACAGCTTTTCTTTCTTACCACATTTTTTAAAAGACCTTCAGTAATGTAGTAAATTTCTACTCTCCACACAGGCAGCCATCACTGCAAGGAGAGGTGTAAAGTGAATGGAAAAGTGGCAGCATAATTTTCTATTTGTTCCCTTAAAATTTCTATTGTTTCTTTTTTGGATAGCTGGTTGGGATTTTTCTTTAATGGAAGGCCCCGAATGTCTGAATTTCTATTCAGAGAGAGGCCTGCATTTTTTAAGCAGATAGAGTATAATTTGTAACTATTGATGTATTTTGCAGGATTTTTCTGATTTTTAAATTTCTTCTCAAGAACTGTTCCAGAACATCAGTTACACTTATTTCCCCAGCATTAGACTTTTTACAGCTTTCCAGCATCAGGAACAGGCTCAGCCTACTATTAAATTGGGTCTGCCGTCTTCAAATAGTGCAGGCACAATCGGCATTTAGTAAAATAAACATGGCCCCATTATTTCTTAATGCCTTGCTTAACAACTTTAAGATTAGGCCGTGTCTCCCATACTCCCAGTAGGCAGCACTTAAGCAGTGAGTAATATTTCTGTCTGCTGTAGCCAAGTAATCCCAAATGTAAGTAATTTACAGGATGGCATTAGGGACTGTTACAAGAGACATATTGTAATATGTCACTGAAAATCAGCCTGCCTCTGCACGTTTGATCAACAGCCAGATGGAGGCTTTTATCCCATCTATTTAATCTGTAATATACATAGTCATTACAGTGGACCTCTGATTTTCTCAGTCCTTATTGCTGTCTCAAGAGAAGGTAGAAAATGAATCTGTCAGTTACAAACCTGTGTGGATTTGACCCCCTTAGTAGAATCCAGATGTATTGCAGCTAGCAGTGTTGACAATAGAGATCATGAATGCATGCTGCCAAGTTAAAAAAAATAGGCCCATAAACCAAAAACTGTGTAGCTTTATTTTTTTATGAATACAAAAAGCCTTTAGGAAAGCAAAGATCAACCTTATTTGTAGCAAATCCATTACCAATCAATGGCATTAAGAGCAAAGAGTCTCTTACTAATAGCTGGATGGTATTTAACTGTAAAGCATCTGAAAACAACAAAGTCTTAATGTTCCCACAGGAGAATTTGGTTAAGATATTGAGTTCCATCAAGCATGTCATTATTAAATGGGGAAAATACTGTTGTTTCCATTAGTACAGGATTGGCGTAAAGAATGGATAGCACTCAATTAAACCACAGGCAAAAATTCAACAAATTGAGTGTCGTTGTGTTGTTTGCACAGAAACTTCACTAATGAATATTGCCATTGTCCCAAAGAATTTACATAAGATTTTATGGTCTAATTAAAACAGCTATAAAAGATTCCTCGCATATTAACAGGGGTGCTCACCTTCCTATCAATAATTTACTCTTCTTTTCTGCTACTCTGTGCATTACAATAGTCTCTGCTAATGTCTCTCACATCTCTGTTTCTGAGATGAGCTGGGTCAGTCAAAAGCCTCTTTTGGATCAGTTACCCTAACCGCAAGTATGCCTGGCTAATCTTCTAGAGATATATTGACAGATAAAATATGCTATTAACTGCCAAAGAGGAAATTCTGTTACAATTACTCATACTGAGTAGTCCCATGACAGATTAAATTGCTATTCAGCATGAATAAGGTGTCAGATTCTGGCTGTAAGTGGCTGGTTTACTGGGATGGTTTGATGTCATTATAGGCTTATAATTATTCTAATCTGATTTGGTAAGAAAAAATTAGTATGACAAACATAAAGAATCCATTTGAACAATAGGTTTTCTTCCACCACAGAGTAAGTTTTAATTAGAGCTGTTCTTCAATTAAATTAAAACTGCCCTTCTTGGTTTTAAAATTCTCCTGAACATATTCAGTACAATGTACCTTGTGCAACTGTGAATCTATTCATGCCTCTCTGGTCCTTATACAACCATACATGCTCTTGGCTAACTTAATGTCTGTGGCTCTGCTTTACTGGTGAGAAAGCCTTCTCCTCTCTAGCTTCTGCCATTGGGAACAGCTTTGTGTCTATCTCTACAGTTCACTGAACTTCTCCGTTTGTTTCATACCATTTCTCAGCTGAAAGCATGTCTTTCTGGCACTGCTTACTTGAGGACTTGAGGTAGTATTTATTATTTGAGCTCTGCAGTGGTACAGATTAGCTCTGAAAAGCAATCTGTGAGGGAGTTTGTAAAGATAGCATAAAAACAAACTGGCAAAAAAGTCGCAGTGGAAACATTCATACTACTTTCTAGTAGGATTAAGCTATTGGGACTTGCTTAAGGTTAGCAGGATAACTTAAAAGCTTTGAGCGATTACTCTCTTTGCAATCTTCCCATTGTTCATGATGTGTAGTTGGGGTAATAATGTGTTGCTTTCTCATGGTATGTAAAAGGTAAGACTGCCACACACCATCTGAGTGCCTGGCCTCAACCCCTGCAAGGGCAGGCAGCAATAGATGCTTACACTCAGAAAACTGCTGAGCTCACGCTCCATGCTCCCTTCCCACACAGTCACATCCATATTCTTTCTAGCAAATGGAAGTTTGTGGGAAATGAACAAAAGCCACATCTATAAGGTACTACAAGGGAGGGAGCAGAAGAGCACATTGTCATCTCCAGTCTCTGTGTTATTTAGGGAATGTTTCATTATTTGTATGGATAATTAACTTCAGATTATATGAAAAGGAGTCGTGCACGCACACACACCACCCTACTCCAGATGGTACCTGTCCTTTTTTTTGATGAAGAAAATGAAGTAGAGCAGGGATCCTCCTATGTTTATTGACGGAAAGTCATCAGAGGAAATTTGACACTTAAAAAATGTGGTTTTTCTCACAAAGAAGGAAGACATGCATCTTGATTTTCTACGTAAGGATTGGTTCTTCCTTTTGTTTTTTTCTAAGTATCTTATAGGCTGAAGTTTCCAAACTTCAATCTGCTTTCTTTTGTTTTCTGCAATGAAAGCACTGAGCATCGTGGAACTTCACAAAAAGATGAAAATTAAAATGCTGGAAGCAGATTTGAGGCTTGCGGCAGCCCACAGTCAACTCATTCGGGGAGAGAAAATTAACAGGGAAATTCTACAGTCATCTGTGGCAGTTGTTTACCTACAT
>NW_010160542.1:0-7776 GCF_000695765.1 Mesitornis unicolor | reverse complement strand
CTCCCTCCTGCTTCAGTAGCCAGAAGTTATAGATGGACAAGCTGCAAGTATTTCATTAAAACCTGAATTGACTTAACTATCTGCTACAGAAAATAGCATGAAGGCAAAAATTTGAAGATTTTAGTTCTTTTACTCCTAAGACAGAGTCTGAAGCAACTAATGAGTTTATTGATGGACAAAAATATAATGTTGTCAATAAGAAAAGTCTTTTGTGTGCTCTAATTGGAGGAACAGTTCCCTTCAGGAAACTAGAGCTTTTAAAGCAGCATTAAGGAAAAAAAAAAAAAAGAAAAAAAAAACTTTAAAAGAAACTGTGTCAGTGACACAAGACACAAAATCTAGAACAAGGCTCTAAGGACCTTGAAAATACTGTTAAACTTTTTGCCTTAACATTGTAGATATACAGATCTCTTATTAGCGTTGAAAAAAATACATTTGCAAAATAAATAGGTGAGGGTAATGTTTTTATTTACCTTTGACAAGGGCCACCTACTTACAAATACCCCAAACATTTGGGTTTTTCTGTCCGCTCAGAAAAGTCTTAGATTCACAAGAACAACGTGAACTCCTCAAAAGGAGCTGTAGATTCAGCTGCTGAAACAGTGTGGGACTTTTATCCTTCTGGGATGTGGGCTCTTCTTCATAGGAATGTATATATAATTCACTACTGGAAAAAAAAAGAAACACTTACAGGCAAAATGTGCCAAATGTGCCACTGCAGTAACACAGTTAAGAAAAGGCTATCAATTCCTTTGAAGGTTTACAAGTAAACTTTTTTTCTGCCTGTCTTCTCTATGGTTGGTAATGTTCTACTATTAAAACAGCAGTTTATATATGCCGTATATTAGTACACTGTTTTGTTCTTCTTTGCTTCAGGCACTGAAGGAAAAAGAAGCTTGTCACATATTTTAAGTTCAGAATTGGTTAATAACGAAACACATTTTCAACAAATTTCACAACCAGGCCCTTTGGGCACCTACTCTTTGCAATTTAAATGAAGGTACAGAAACTTTCTTTTCCCCGTAACAATACTTCCACAAGTTTCGCGCACATGTATTTTAGCAGTTAGTAGTATATTACAAAATGAGATTAAAAGTACCTATTTCAGCACTCCAGGCCAGGCAAGGGAAATTGAACTCTGGGGTGCCCAAATTAAGATGCTAAAATGGGTAACTTCTACTTACCAGCATTTATCACAGACAACACTACCACCGTTTTTCCTAAAGCAAATACCTTGTCAGCTATCACTGCAGTTCTACCTCCTGTCCATATTGTGAGTGAATTCCTATTTTAGTCTTTTTTCCTACTGGTGTTGGACAAATAATTGAGTTTTTTGTTGGTTTAAAAAAAAATAATAGGTGTTTTTTTCCAAAGCTTACATTTATGGGACTGTTAAAATTATATGGACTCTACGGTTCAATCTGGTGAATGGTATTACCTTAAATACATTTTGAACACCAAGTTTGTTCCGTAAGATGCAGAAAGAAATCTTCCCTGGTTTCCAATCAGATTGTGCCTCATGATTGACTGTCTTTTTAACTGAATTATGCAAACACTGCAATGTGAGCTGACCTGTTATGTGACAAGAAGTAGGAGAAGCAGGAAGAGTGGGTAGGGGCAGAAGAGCAAAAAGGTGAGATAGGAAGGGCTCAGATGTTATAAATGCCACGTGAAAAGCTTTAAACAAGATCTGTGCCATATTGGACATCAAAATACTCACAATGGAGAGAAACTCCTAATGAAAAATTGATTCTTGGGCACAGATTTTGACTGACGCTTTTGTCTCTGTTAGAGTTTTTCTAAAAGCATCTTTCTATAATTAGTTCTCTGATATCTAATAAGAACTGAACTCCTGCAGCTGTCCTCTCAGGTTAGCTATAGGAGAACAATAATCTTGACATCTTTACTATCTTGTTGTAATGGACCCAGGTTCTTAAGTCATTTGGACAGAGTGAAAGAGCATGATCACACAAGCTATCTCTCCTTAGGAAATTAAGCTGAAATGTGGGGAAATTTCAATGGGTAATATTTCTAATTTAACTTGCATTCACTGGTGGACTTAGCAAAACCCTAAACTACTCGCTTCCCATAATTTTTGCAGTTTGTGTGTGATAACAGGTCCCTGAATATGGGCCTTGGCAACTGATTATTCATGAAATTGGTAAAAGCAACTGTAGACTGGTGGTTTCAGTACTTTTCTGAGAAATGGGACATCTCTGTTCTTTTCCCAGCCTTAAGGAGCAGTAATTTATGAATAATACATCATCTTAATATGTCTTAATTTTGTGAATGCTGTTTATGCTTCACAGGAAATTAGGACCTTTATTTTCAATTTTTCTTTTAGTAGAAATGGTCAAAACAAATTATTACTTTGGATGCCTTTAACCTGGGTACATCTCATTCTTAGAGTGATTTTTTTGAAACTTCAGCATCTGAGCCAAAAATGCACATTAATAAAGTTCTGCAATAAAGGAGGCTACTCGAGCATATATTCCCCAGAAGATGCCGATCCAGCATTCACAAATGTGTTTGTTCTTCCTTTGCTCAGGAAAGGGTTATCTGACCCTTTCCTGCAGCCTGCTCAGTCATGTCAACTATGCATAAATAAGAAGGAAACTTATGCAGGAAGAAAATGAAATTAGATGAATAATTAACATATCCTTTATACAAAAGCATGAAAAACTGTTCCAAAATTTCTCTGCTTAACTGATGTGTGAGTTCATCTAAAATTATTCTATGCTGAAACTTTGTCATCAGGTCATAAAAAGCTAATCTCTACTTACTTAATAGGTCTAAAATTTATCTGATGTGATTAATTTCTTCATGAATGATACAGTTTTTCCTTGTAGTCATTTTAAGTGTGTTATTTCTATAGGTTTGTGAACAAACAGTAATGGGCAAATCCCAAAAGTTGAAAATGGGTGCAACTTCACAGCATCATCAAGTAGTATTTTGAAGAGGCTTCCTAAATTTAGGACAAAAGCAAACAAAAATAGAATTATCAGCTTTTGTGTCATTATCTTGGTGTAAGATTTCCTTAGTCTCATCAAAGGATGAAATCAACAGAGAAAGAACTGATCTTTGAAGAAGATGTAGTCTGTTTACAAAATTCCGATTTCACTGTTTCAGGCTATGACTGCGGTAGCTGTTCATGCAGTAAAAAACAGTCTATATTTAAAATAGGAACAGAGTGATCTATTTTTTTATTGAAAGAGCTGGATTATAAGTATTTCTTGCATAGTTGCATACTTAAGATTTCATTTGCTGCAGTTATGTGTGTGGCAGGGTAGGATTTACCTGGAAAAACCCATGAAGCTTATAATGGGAATCTAAAAATAATCAGAATACCGTTCTGTTTTTTTGGAAATCAAACTGTGGAGTGGTCAGCACATAAATACAGACTTAGTACTTTCAGGAACTTTAATGGGAGTTGGTAATACAAGTGCCCAGAACGTTTGGATAATTATACATATTTGCTGTATAAATACGTAAAATACAAAATGACATAGTTTACAAAC
Source organism: Mesitornis unicolor (assembly GCF_000695765.1). Classification (NCBI taxonomy): domain Eukaryota; kingdom Metazoa; phylum Chordata; class Aves; order Mesitornithiformes; family Mesitornithidae; genus Mesitornis; species Mesitornis unicolor. Next base: position 4,258 of record NW_010160542.1, on the reverse strand, counting down.
CCCTGTATTTCTATCTTTGAGATACTGTTAACAGGCACATTTTGATATAGTAATTATTTATAAGATGAAAGGTACCCCTAGATCTATAATTCACTCATGGGGCTTAGGTCATTTCACGAGAGGCCAAAGTAGAGTGCATTACTCTGTATGCATAATGTAGTGCATATTTATATTTAATGCTAACATTATTTTTCTATGAGGAGAATGTTTCTATGAGGTGTACTTTCTGTTCAGAATGTTTCTTATGTTGTACAAATATTCATTTTGAGATGAAAGAATGCTTGTTTCTCAAGAAAATGTTGACCACTTTGGAGGATCTTTATTTTTTCCTGCCTTCCATCTATTCCTTCCTCTCCTTCCTTCACTTTTTCTTTTTAACAAATAAATTGTTCAGTGGTAATATACTGGCACTAGGTCATGTACAAGTTTTTCATGGACAAACTGTTCTAGAAATACTTATCAATATAGTCTTGATACCAAGGTTAAGAGATTATAGCAGAAATACAATGCTACCTGTGCATTCCAATGACTACCTAAATTAATTTTAAAGTTAAAAATTTAAACCTATTATAGCAGTAGAATCTTATTAATCCATGCAAATAGATGGGAATCTTATATTTATGCTGGCTGTAGGTCACTTCATGTAGTCACATCAGGTATGTCAGAGGAGGAGTGAGTAGCTGTATATAGGAATTCACCTGAGGATAAACACAGAGGCATATTCATCTCAGTGTATTGTGAGGATTTTTATCTATAATCTTTATTAAAGCTCACAGAGGAGATACATTGTAAATCTAGGTATTGAGCTAAGGCTGTACACTGCAATCAGCTTTTCAAAGAATGCCTGTAGATCAAGTGGTGTGCTAACGCTTCTCTGGATTATACTCTGCATCACAAAGTATATTATCACTTAAACTATCTCCTGTCATTCTTTAATTTTACTGCTAGTATACTAGCAGGAGTTAGCCTGTAGTGGGAGAACATGTTCATGCTGTTCCTGCCCCAGTGCTGGGGACGACCATCTTCTGCAGGTGACACGCAGCACTGAGGAACATGGCTGCTCCTTAGTGCCCAAGGGGGTGCTGCCTCTTTGCTGCAAGGAGGAGGTTCATGGCAACTTTGCTACAGGCATCACAGAAGGAGGGATTTGCTAGATGGCTCAAGGAGGCTGACAATCCTGCAGAAAGCTGTCACATTCCTTTTACTCAAGTGAGCAGTCACCTCCTCCTTACTGCCTTTGGAAAACAGAGCCTCTGCAAGACATAAGAAAGTATGGCTGTGAGCTTCAAGCTCTTGCTTTGAAGAGGCAAGACTTCAGCTGTCTTGCTTTTCCCTGCAAGGCTGCTGGCACACAGAACTCGGGGTAATTTTTAATCACCAAATAGAGCTGATGTCCCTTTGGACTGATTCTGCATACTCAGCATAGTGCTGCCAGCAGTAGTGCCATGCCTAGTAGGTACATGGAGACAAAGGAGTGGGCAGGCACATCTGACTTTATAAAGTATTTCTAGCTTTTTTGAGACCAATACCTAAAATTTGCGATCATGTCCATGGAAGTGCCATGGCCAGCTTCCCCAAAATCCTCTTAGCAGCCAGAAGAGAAAGATGTGGGAACTCAGAAAACCATCAGTAAGTGACAAAACCATGCCTGATGGGTTCACTGGCTGTTAGGAGCAGAACTGTATCTGTAACAGTGGCCATAACACTTTGTGCTCCAGCAAACCTGAAAGTGTAGTTTCAGTATGCCTGGCAGGTTACAAAAGGAGGAGAAAACATTAATCATTTATTTCATTTATATAATGTTATATTTATGTACACTTCTGTGTATGTAGATACACATATCTATCTATCTACATATATATATATATATATTTATATATATACACCTTACTGTAATATAATGATCCTGGTGAGGAGAATGTAATTATGGTATCATGAAATTAGGCCTCCTCGGCATTATCAGAGGCCTTTCTATCATCTTTACTGTGTAAATATTTTTCCTGGCTTTCCCTTTTGAAAAGCAAAGTTGTTTGCACACTATTTTAGAGTATAAACATCTCCTGCAAGGGAAATGCCCTTGAAGCAGTAAGAGTAGACTGATGCAACATACAGTAAATGTGAATAGCATCTTCAGAGAATTACTATTATTTCATAGCAGAGGCATTTTCGTTAAAATAGAAATCTTACCATGATCCTTAGATTGAATTTTTACCACCTTTTGCATATTTCAAGTGAGTCAACAGTCACAAGTTGCTAATTCGTTGTTCAAAAACTCTAAAGAATTACTCATCCCTAAGTAGTGCCATTTCCCATGGTTGCCTCTTTGCAACTTTTGTGACACACCAGGCAACAGAACAGGCAAATGACCAGCACAGAAAGCTTGAATCTAGCGGTATTCCTAGTGATCTGCACAGAGTTAGTAAAATAAACCTGCTGATACATTGTTGTATCTGTTACAGCTTGCTCACATTGGGTGTTAATTGAGTATTCATAGTAAATTCACAAACTGAGGCTTGAGACTGAATTATGATCTTTCAGGTTGCTTGATACCTTTATCTGACCAAATTCATGCAGACTCAGCCATGTGTAGAGGAACTTGGCATGGCAGCACTTTATCTGTCTTTTTATTTCTGGTGCAATAGGATAGGAATGAGAGGAAGTGAATATATAAGGGATCCCCACTGAGAATCAGTTCTATAAATTATGTATTATGCAGACACTATTCTGCTGATGCTATCTGATCCCCAGTTCTCAGTTCCTTGTTTTTCCTTCTATAAATAGCTATGGCCAGGTTTTCATTTGTAAAATGGTGAGGACAAAACCAGAAACCTTTTCCATTTAATAACCTCTGCCAAATAAGAATAAGGTAATATTTTTTGTAACTGTGATGTCCTCAGGGCTTTAACAATCTGGGAATACAAGCAGTGCTATGTTTTTGATAAGATACTGGTAGTAAAAGTGGGAATAACCATGCTGAATATTAAAGAGGGAAATGCCCTATTTTCAGGATGATCAGTATAAAACTTGGTATTGTGAATTTTCCTGTCAGTTTTTGTCTGTGTAGAACCACTTTTGCTTTTTACTTCTCCCTCTAGATCCAAATGCTTTGGCTGGACAGACCGGACCTGACCACGCTCTTATAGGTGGAATAGTGGCTGTAGTTGTCTTTGTAACACTATGTTCTATAATTCTCCTTGGTCGATACCTGGCAAGACATAAAGGTAAGAAAGATTTAGTGGAAGTTCAGTCACTTTGGAAGCAAGGCAAGATTTGACCTGAGAGTGCTGTTCCCCTTCACTTTCCCCTGTCTGCTACATGATTTGGATAAGAAAGCTCAGTTCACTATCCACTCATGAGTGAACTCCCTGAATTTTACCCAGTTTTCCAGTGCACTGGCTAAGGCAAAGGGCATCTAGTTACATGTCCAAGGTCATATCATAAGTCAGTGATTTAGAGAGACCGAGAGGTAAGATTGCCCTTTGGTTTTACCTCCTGGATAATTTAATACATGATCTCATAGTTTTCACTAGTATATCAACTCAGCAGAATGTATATATATATATATATTCATTGAAGGAACAAAATATTTCATTTTTATAAATTGTGCTCATAATTTAAGTATGTATTTGGAAGATAATATTAGAAGCCAGTGGTGAGTTTTCAGATCAATTACTCTTTTACCAATGATCCCACTGGATGAAGGGCTTCATTTCTGGGCCAAGCTTTACTTTATTCAGAGATTTCACCTTAAGAATTTTGCTCCCTTCATTTTCATTCCCCACTGCCATTAGAGATAAGAGGGATGGAGTGACACTGACTTCTGACTAAGCTTCTCTGTGATTCTAATTAGACCTAGTTAACTCAAAGGATCACAGAATCATACACTGATTTGAGTTGGAAGGGACCTTAAAAATCATCTAGTTTCAAACCCTCTGGTGTGGGCAGGGACACCTCCCTCTGGACCAGATTGCTCAAAGCCCCATCCAACCTGGTCTTGAATTCCAAAATAATTTCTTGAGATTTAACCTCTGAATGGCTTGTAGACTACTTAAAACTGCTGCCTAGAGTTGATTCCCTACCCCTACCAAAAAACCCAAAAAGTTAAGAGAAGATTAGCGTTGGTAGTAACTCATTAAATCTTATTTTAGTAAGGAAAATCATATAGCTAGCAGACATATGCTGATAAAAACATCTTTTAAATTTGATTGAATTGTGTGGAGGAAAACTTTAGGAAGTCAAGGAAGGGAGCCAGGAGACC
>NW_010160541.1:786-7631 GCF_000695765.1 Mesitornis unicolor | reverse complement strand
CAATTTTTAGCATTGTGGCAAACTGACTTCAGTTTTAAGGTAATTAAATACCTTGCAAATGGGACAGTGTAACCAATTTTAGGTAGATAGTAACTATTAGACCTAGCTATAGGGACATGAAAGAGCAGTTTCTAGAGCCTTTTCTGTGGATCTTCAGCTTTGATTTCAGTCTCCAGACTGAAGCAGGAGATCAAGCAGAATGTACATCGGCCTCTGAGCGTTTTTGCATCATGATCAGCTCCAGAGAAGCTTCCTCTATGAGATTCATGAAGGAAAGCTCTCTCTTTTACCACTCTCTTAATTTAAATATGTGGACTTGAGGATTTTTTTTCACCTCACATACGTGTAACTACAAATATAAGTGATTTCTGTCAATTGCTTGTGGATCCAGTATCCTAACTGACAGCTCTGTGTCTCCAGGTCCAACCAGCAGTGAGGCTGAAGGTGCACTCCCAATAATGTATTTTAATTTATATTTTCTATGTTCAAAATAATTTATTTACTATTTTAAAACGTGGGAAATATGATCATATGTATATTTGCTTCACTCATATGTGAGGTTAAAAGAAAGCAGTGGAAGAATAGAAAGCCAATGTAACTTCATAATGAGACCAGGAAGAAGACTCGTATACATAGTGAGTAATAACAAGTGTTTATATTGTTTCTGAGGATGTGGACATATTTGGTCAAAAGAGGAATACAAAAGCATCTTCATTAACTAAGGGGATATTTCTCCAACCAAGCCGCTTCAGTGTTCAGTCTGTAACAACACTTCAGTTCTGCACAAAGTGTTTTTGAGGATGCTCACACCCCTGTACAGCTCAGGGGACCAGCAGTGCCTGCAGGTTTAACGTCACCCATTTCTCTGTATGGCATTGGAGCAGTGGTTTCGTTTATGCCTGTGTGAATACTAAGCAGGTTTTACTGGTGACTTGAGAAGGTTCCCATTAAGATCAAAGCCCAGGTTTTTACATTCAAATTGTAATGTGTTTTCACAGTGGTTCTATCAGATTCTATCAGGTTCTATCAGACAGGCTGCGTTTCTTCCATGGGTATTTGCAAATATTCGGTTCAGATCAGTATTTCCCTCTGCCTCCTCAGACAAATCCCAACCATTGTGGCAGCTCAGATTGAGCCCTGTGAGCCATGAAAATGCCAATGGACAGACTGCCATTTTCCCTTTCCGAGAGCAATCTGCTCTCACCCAGCAGAAACCGATTTCATACATTAAGAAGCTATGGGAAACATGCAGTTTTTGAAAGATTGCCATTAAAAATTTTGCTTGTGATTTCATGCCCAATATCTAATTCAATATGCAGAGGCAGAGTTCATTAAAAGAAGAATTTTTAGCACAGTAAACATGGAACCTTGTTTTTATTTTTCCCAAAAGCCAGAAAAAAGCAAACTTCAGTGTAAAACGTTTCCCCATGAGTAGCAATGGTTGGGCTCACAACAAGGCAATGCAAGTGATCAATTCTTTACCTGTGCAGTTGCAAAAAATGGGCAAGTATTGAAAAGTCATTGTGGTGATGCAAATGACTTGTTTATGGAAGAAGGAAAAATAAAATTCTAGGTCACGTTAAGGGACATTTGGTCACTCTTTACATGTATTAGATTTTCAGACATGGTCACCATGGGGTGTTCACAGAGTCAGCACTAAGCACTTGTGTATGGGAGGGCTGAAATGAGAATGTACAGAGAGAGTCCTATTTATGTTGTGAGACAGCCTGCCTTTAATGTGTTCTGCTTACATTCAACAAGTAGCATGTTTAGTGTGTAAATAAATGTGATTGGAATTCTGGAAGTTCCAAAAAGTGAGAACCTGTAGAAGATTTCATTTTACAACTACTACTAAACCACATCACATTGTAGGACAAATAATGTATTTGACAAGCTATAAACAGAGAGAAAAGAAATGGTACCATGCTCATTAGATCTTTCATTCTTCCTTTATGCACCTCTAGAAACTGTATGGAAAATAAATAATGTCTGTGGAGGATAAAAAATGCATGCCTATGGTTAAAATAAACTCATGTGAAGAGAAAAATCCTAACTGACATTACATCTACTTACTGAAAAGGAAATCTCTACATGGTGTGAAATCTGTGAATAAACGGACTTTACACCTGCAAATCTACGAGCCATATCCTGAGAGGGATGGCTGAGATCAGCTGAGGCTCTTGTTGATTTCACCAAGCCCAGACTTAAACTGGTGAGGCTTTTCAGTGTTTTGTAATTCCTCTGAAATTCTGAACATAGTTGTAAGCATCAAAACCCAAACATTTTAAGACTTGGCCAATATGATCAATTGATGCTGCATGAAATACTATTTGTATTCATGAAGATCTATTCTCATGTTTATCTTGCTTCTGTTGGCTTTTATTAAGGTGAAGACAGTGGCTGTGACCAATGAAACACAGTGATTTAAGAGGAGAAAACTTTGTCAATTCAAGACATTCACCAGAAAAAAAAAAAAGGTTTCTCTGCTTCAGAAAATGACATTGGAGAAACGGAATATCCCCAACCAGTTCTTGTTTCCAAGTTGCAGTTTATCAGAAATGGCTGTGGATTGTCAGCTCCGTGATACACACTCGCAGAAAAGAGGTGTGGGAACAGCACCAGTGAAAGCTGCTGTCAGTCTGGGACAGTTTCTTCATTAATTCCTGATGATGACAGAGACCCCAGAGCAAGTGTGCAACACAAATTCTGTGAAGAGGAACCAAATATATGGCAATGTTTTATCTGCTCGTGAAACACCTTTCCTAGCATAAATTAATTCTCTGCTGTGTTCATTGAAACTGTGGCAGCAACAAGGATCCCATTCGCAGGCCAGGTCTGACCATGGTGGAGAGGTCACCCTGCCACAAAGACACCCCAAATACTTTGCCTGTTTAATTCACTTTCCCTGTGAGGTGTTTCAGTAACCCAGTTCTACTGGCAGAAGTGCTCGCAGAAGGCAAATTCCAAAATCATGCATTTGAGTTGTCATGGCAACTGCCCTTTAAATTTTTGTGCACAATTGTTCTTGATGGAGGCATATGCTGATCCAATCAGCACAGAGGAGAAGTGTTGTGTGGACTGTCTGTCCTGCCATGGGCTCTTAGTCTTGAAGCTTGAACACATGCAGTGAACCCATAGTGGGTAAAACAATAAAGCAACTGTTTAGAAAAGAGCTCTGTGTACGGCGCGTTAACCATCAGCTCTGGCTGGTGCAGGAGCTGTGGTGTCGTGCTCTCCAGTGTCACCTTCTCCTGCTGCTGAAGTCACAACAATGTCGATGACAACACCTCCTTCCTGCGAAGTGCCCCGTGGCCACTGCGAGTCACTGCTCCTGGGGCTGTGGGCAGCTTCACCCCCAGGGCTCCAGTGACACTGCTGGCACCAAGTCACCCTGCTGGCACCAAGTCACCCTGCTGGCACCAAGTCACCAGGGACTTGGGACCAGGCAGTGTGGTCCCAGGCTTCCCCATGCAGCAATGGTGAATCTTCATATTCAGTGGGGGCAAAGTGATGTTGGAGAAATTCCCTGGTTTCCCTACTTTGATTATTCCTTGTGGAATTTCTGTAACTTTGACTAAATTAGGACCATGAAAACCATGACGATCACTAATAGTGCAGGGGTTTCCACTCGTAATTTTGAGAGGTTCCTGCCTTGCTGCTCCTGCTGTAGTGTGATTTGGCCAATGCTTGACTCAGGCTTTTGGTGGAGCAGCAGGGGCAGAAGAAGCAGCAGCTGAGGAGCTGTTCAGAGAAATGAGACGTACTCTTTCAGGCCACTGCACATCACAAATGTCCTTTCAAGTAGTCCTATCTCAAATTTCTCATTCATGTTCTCTTCCTTCTTTTTACCAATGACCTTTCAGGTTGACCACCTCCAAGATCTGTGTGACCGCAGTCTGAAGGGACAGAAATTAATTTTGTTTTGTTTTCACATTTTCCCTCCTGTTATGGATGCTGATTTTGTTCTGTGGACACAGAACACCGACACAGTATTGAGAACATCAGAAGGGTTGTATCCTTACTTTTCTCCAAGTCCCAATCCAACAGAGTTTAACACACAGGTGTAACATGAAGCTTTAAGACCATTCTCATAGTCAACACCTTATTTCTAAGCTACACTTCCTTCCTTCCAGTATAATAAACTAGGGGCATCTCAGCTTCTGTAGCTTTTCTCATTGACGTTACACTCCATCAGATAAACTGATGAGCTGTCCTCTGCATTTCTGGAGCTTGGTGGTGAAGCTCCACAGGTGCCTTTGGATTTTGGCTAATTTTGAGGAGGAGAGATATATCCCCCGTTAATGATTAGGTCAATTGCATTTTGGTGATGGTTGGTTTTTTCCTTTTATGCCCTCCTAGTTCCCAAAGCTCCAATCAGACACAGAGATCCACTGAGTCTATTACCATGAACTGAAACACTAATTTGTTTTTCTAACTTTTCTACACTCACAGGTGAAGTGGTTGTGTGCTGAATTCTGTCCGAATTAATGAGAATAACTTGAAAGAACTCCTGCTGCCTTCTGGGAGGGTAGTCAGTTCTGGCTGGACGGGCAAGGGAGGCACCGTGCCCTTGTGCTTGAGTCTGCCCTGGACAACTCCCCCCTTTTCAGCACTGGAGGGAGGGAAGGGAAGATGGCAACTCAAATTTTATTTTTTGGGCACCTCAACAGAAGACATGCATTAAACAGAATGGAGATTTAGAAGAAAGACATCACATGAATGAAAAGCAGTATAGGCCATTGACTATCAAGTAACAAGTTAACAAAGATGGTAACAAGACACAAAAATGAGGTTTACAACAGAAACAAAAAATAAAACTAAGTTGGCCATTACCCTGCAAGGGACATTATAAAAGTCTTCTGTGTTCCTCTGAGCACTGTTAGGACCCCAATTTACCAATGATATAGTCATAACCCTACCTTTTTTTTAAAAAAAAAGTCATATTGAGAACCATAAACAGAGAATTTTTTTATTTAATAAAGGCTCAGAAGTTGAGACACATAAAACCATCGGCCACTTCTGAAAATGTAAGCGAATATCCATTTGCAGGCGCTGTTCAGTTAAAAAGGACTGAAGTTAAATAGTTTGCTTAGTTAAGTAACAGAAAGACACACAGAGAGAGTAACCTGAAAACTTCCATCTTTCAATGTCCTGGAGACATCAGGCTCAGCTACACCCCACTCTGAGCACCATTTTCTGAAACAAGGTAGTGTGTTTCCTTCTGTCCCAGTGCAGCAGGACCCTGGGGTGTACTCAGTCCTTGTTACTGCTCATAATGCTGCGAGCAAACAAAGCCCTGCAGAGGACAGACATGCCCTGGAAGTCCTTAAATCACTGTATCACAGGACAGAAATGAATGCTATAGCATTGACTCAGAGAACTGAATGCAATGGCTTTAAAGTGGTGCAGTGTGTCACCAGACCCCACTCTAGTGAAATCCACTGGACCCTCTCTAATTAATCTGTCTTCATTGCAAAATTCATGGTAGTGTGTCTGACAAGAAAATCTCTCGGCCATCAAAACTCAATGAACTCTATACAGTCAGTGCTTGAACAGTGCCTGATTTTGAGCTTGAGGAACATTGCTGTGAGAACATTTTTGATAGCACCCTTCTGTGTCCTCCCTCCTCACAAAACACAGATTTGTGGCAGTAGGGACTAACTCAGTGTCTTTGTTCATGTTTTCACAAATTTCTCTATGGCCAAAAAAATGTTCAAAATTAGAACAGAAGAGACAACTTAGAATACAAGAGCTGTAATAAGTGATAGATTTTTAGTGCTCACTGGGATATTTTCTGAGCTCAACATTTGGTTATTCAGTTTTATTTATTGATATATTCTTTAGAAATGGAATATAATGGGAGTCATGCCAAAGCATAAATCAGTTCATTATCATGTTTTGTGTAGCAGAAAGATAAAATGTATTTTTTGAAGCAAAATCAAGTTCAACAAAACTTGCATTTCTACACAGAGCACAACATCTATTTGCAGTTAATTTTCTCTCTAAAGGACAGGTAACTCATGACATCCCCTTGGTTTAATTTTCCCTGGACTCATTCAGGTGAGGCTATATAGCGTAACACATATTTTTGTATTTTTCACTGCTGGCTGAGAATTGTGGCTTGGTAATTCAGGAAGCATACTCTGAAAACGACTCTGAAATTAAGACAAACTGAGTTGAACAGAGTTGTTTAAGTCTGCATCAAAAAAAATACCACAGGTCTTTTTTAAATGTCGGTTGCTTTTAATTGGCACAAACTTGCCTTCACTGCCTGGTCATATGTTGAATTAGAGAGTATCTCTCTGTCAGGTTCTGGCTGAAAACATCTAGTTTCCAAGACCTTTCTTTGTCCTAAAAATCTTCCTTTTTTCCTAACTACATAGTCAAAACTTGTCCTTCTGAAAGCTGCCATAATGCAAGGATTTAAACAGAGACATAGCCTCTGAGGAGAAATGAAAGAGTATTTTGCTTTTCACCTCCATCTTCTGAGGCAACAACAGGCATTCCCAGTGGTTTTGAGATTACTTTCTGCACCATCTCTGTCAGCCTTCAGTCCTAGACGCTCAGGACCGTTTGGGTCCTGTCATCCTGTGACCAGGTAATCAGGTATCGCTCCTTTAGTAAGAAGACCTGAGTGTTCAGAAAGGACTGCGTTCCCTGTCCAGCTGCCCAGAACCCTGCATCTCCCCAGCAGTGATGGAGGGGCACTGGGAGCAAACAGCTCTGAGGGCGCTGCCCCTCCCTATGACGGATCTTCCAGGGCATTGTCCCTCAGACTGGCTGGGGTCCAGTCCTGGAGGCTGAAGGGGTACTCTCCGGGGGGGGATCTTTGGCATTCCCGGAGG